>NW_005843037.1:395440-400795 GCF_000455745.1 Alligator sinensis
GAATTTGCCTTTCCCCTTTAAAACATCTCTCCCCCTCCCCTCTTGTAGAAGTTAAATAGAAAATCTATATTTAAAAAGTGTTGTTTACATTGCAAAGTCAAGAATTTTAAAGTTAGGATAAGAAACAACTTCAGATGAACAGTCTAGAAATGCACATGCCTAAACTGAGTAACCGTACAATGCTATTGCACCCTTGACCTTCTCTTCATCTGATTCTTGTTACCCGCATCTCATCACATCTAAAATTAGATTGTAAACTCTTTAGAATTGGGATTGGTATCTTTCTATTAAACTAGGCCTGTTTAGATGCCAGACTTACTTTATACAGACACATACACACATGCATGCTGCATTTAGATATATATCTATGTGGAAAAATTAAGGCTTTTTACAAATCTGCATTTCAAGTTCTTTCTTTGCTTCCTTTCATTCTGTTGCTTGCTAAGATTTGCTTGCTATTTGCAATATGCCACTGTAAACATTTGGCTTACATAGATTTTTATTGTATTTTAAAGAAAAAGTGCCCACAAAAGGATAACCATTGATAGCAAGTTTGCAAAATAAAATAAAAAATGTAGAAAAGTTTCCTTGTAAACACTTTAAATGCCATACTTCCTCCCAGCCTCACACAATCTTGTACCCCTAGACTCAGATCTGTAACCACTAAAGAATCACCCTGTTTTGGGTTTGTTTTTTTTTTTACCTGATTTCTTCATGCTTGGCTGGTTCCATTACACTCAGAGCCTGTTTGAACTACAAGGCTCTCAACAGATCCATCTGTCTGAAATATTTCATTTCCTTGGTTGTTGAGTCCTACGCAGACAGCCGGCTTCATCCAATGACAGCCTGTTACTCCACCTTCTTTTGAAGGATTCTGGGAAACTGAGTTCTTGTTCTTCAAGGTACAGTTCTCTGATTTCCAATTCATTTTAAAAGATGAACCACAGACAACAGTATGGCTTGAGCCAGGTTTAACACTGGGGTGCCCAGAGAATTATTGTGTGGGGGAATTTTGGAGACATTTTGGAAGCAAATAGTTGGCAACAATATTATTTATAAGCCTGTATTTAAGTGTTAGTAATATTGCCAGCCTGACCTTCTTAGAGCTCTCGAATGCACACATTTTAAAAAGCAGCTACAGGAGACTTAGTCCCCATTTTTGCTGTGGAAGACACCCTCCACCCCAGAAACTGAAGGCAAATGTACCTCCTATGATAAAAGGAATCAGAACTTGTGGTAGAGGTGATATCTTTTATTTGACTAACTAGATTTTTGCAAAAAAAAATCTTTAATTGCACAAGCACCCTTCTTCAGGAATAGGAGGAAAGATTGTAAAAGTTCTCCTAGTTAGAAATGAAAGTTCATATTTTATAGGAGAGTTAAGGGTGTGGTAAAATCTCCTGTTTGAAACAGTTCATTTTATGCAGGTTAGGCTCAGAGAAAAGTTGGAATAGTCTGTTTACCTCTAAGTTGTTTGGTGGCAAGCAGGATGTAGTCATATCTCCTTCTGGTTATGATGTTTCATATTTCACAGGAGAGTAAAAGGGTGGAGTGTTCTTTTGGGCAGGAATTTCATATGTGGTGATGTATCTCTGATGATGATACAAATTACCTCAAGCAAAGGCAGGAACAGGGTCTCGGGTGGTAAAATTTGTTTCTTCCTTGTAAAATTATGAAGATTTCATCAAAAAAATCAGCCAAAATTTGGTATCTTCCATGTGTCAGGTATCCAGGTTGTAGCTGTATTGGTCTAGAGGCAAAAGGAATCAGAACTCGTGGGAGAAGTGATATCTTAAGATAAAGAAGTTTCACAACAAGGACGTGGACATATCATTTGGGATGAGGACACATGTAGTCAGGGGTATACCGGGGAGAGGGTGTGTAGTGGTACTTCCATACCCCATTTCATTTGTGCTGGACATGGGTCCAGCACAAATGAGCACTCTGAGCTCACTGGCATGTTAGTGCAGCTCCTGCCAGAGGCCCAAATGTGCTGTGAGCTGTGGATTCACCAGCTGCTCAGTGCAGGCTCTAGCTGCAGCCCTTGCTTTCACACACCTCTGGAGCCCAGGGGGTGAGTGCTACTCTTGGCCCTCCCTTCCTCCTCTCCCCCTGTAGCTCCCTCTGAATTCAGCAGCAGGGGAAAAGAGGGGACCTTTGGGCTCTGGAGTTGTGTGAAAGCAGGGGCTGAGCGCCACCCACTAGGGAATTCAAAAAATTCCCTGGCATCCAGGATCATGGCAAGGAGGGTGGAGTCACACTGCTTTTGGCTGTATGGCATATGCTGAGCTCGCCCTGCATGGGCCATGCAGCCAGAGGGGGATGTGGCCTCACTCCCCTCACTGCAATCCTGGATTTGCCCGTGAATGTGGTGATCTTTGGGATGAGGACGCTTGTCCACTAGAAAATGGATGGCCCCCACAACCAGCTTGTCACAGGGGATCTAAATCTTCAGTGGCTTATTTGGAGGGTACATTGTGTTTTCACACACACACATCCTTCCCAAGGTGGCTAATATCACTATGTTTAACCTCTTATCAACAGCTAACAATGAATTATGTTCATTTGTATCAGTCATAGGTTTATATGCAAAATGTTGTTTGTCTAAGACGTTATATGTTTTAGTAGTCTGGAAAATCAAAGTCGTCACTTTATTGACAGTCTAACCTGTTTGACTAGCTAGCAACAGGTAGCTGACGACCAGTTCTTGTGTTAAGCTTTCTGCCCAGACACAATGGCCAAATGCATTAGTGTTAGAGTGCTGTTGTAGCCCTGACAGTCCAACAGTTATGTGAGACACAAGGATTTTTTGGGGTGATATCTTTTATTGGATCGATTGCATGGTTGGGATAAAGTTAGACAAGCTTTCCAATACAATGACCTGATAAAGAATATCTTGTATTCAAAAGCTTGTCTAACTTTATCCCAGCCATGCAGTTGGTTCCATAAAAAATCCTTGTCTTTCAGATGCATAACAAACACCTAAACTTGGCAAACAGATGTGCATCTAGGAAAGAAAATCATAGGCTAGGGTATAAATGTTTCTGTCTTCCTTGAATAGCATAAAGAATTAGATGAGGGAGATATGCTAGAACAGTGTTTCTCAACTTGTGTGTCATGACCCAAAAGTGGGTTGCAAGAATATATGAAAGGGTCATGAACAAACTTTAAAAAATGGATTCTCCTTTAAAGGAGAAAAACGTGGGAACCCATGGCTTTTCCCTTGCAGGCTGGCAGAGCTCTAGTTCACCACCCTTTCATATGTTCTTGCGACTCACTTTTGGGTCCTGACCCACAGGTTGAGAAATGCTGCTCAAGTCAAAGCACTGAGCATACACAACAAGGCAGTGGGGAATGGATCCAGGGCTCTGAGATTACCCTCCAGTGAGAGCAAGGCATTGTCACACATCTCTTAGGTCAAAATGCCTTTTTGAGAATAACAACTCCAGTCACTTCTGATCTGGGTTGGACTTGATTCCTGCTATCAGGCTTGTCTTTTAAAAAATAATCTATTGTGAAGGGCAGACGTCTCCCTTGTGTTTCTTACAATGCACAAGATTTGGGTTCTTAAGTTATACTTCATTTCCGCACTTGAAGACAATTTAATTCTCAAAGTCTGTAAGGTGACCTGCCTGTGGGGATTCTACATTTTAATATGTTATTAAGCCCTGTTCATTGAAGTAAGAAGGAATAACAATCCAAACATGTAAATCAACAAAAATTGCCACTCGTGTCCTGATGAAAGTCCAGGGGAAAAGGCAGTGAATGTGGTTGTACCTACAATGATATGGTGAAACCAGTCCCTTCCCCTGACATGTATTTCTGGAGAGGAAGAACCTTGCCATTCCCAGGTTAGGACAGGTCTCCCTTGGGTGTTCCTGAACATTTAAACCTGCTTGAACTCTCCCATAGCCTTGCACCAAGTGGCTGGCGCAGCTGGACTTTTGCATCACATCAAGTGACGCAATTAGAGGTGGCAATGTGTCAAGCAGCAGCAGCACTAACAGCGTCACCTCAGTGCATTGCAGCCTCCTTGTGCATCAGTCACTGCAACCCCAAGAGGCTCCCTGCAGTTGTGGTTGCTCTCCCAGGGGAACCACACCAGTGTTGCCAGGTCTTAAATATGAAATTATCATATTGGAAGCTCAAAATTATCGTATTTGCTGACAATTGTACACTGAAAAAATCAGCAAATAAGCATGCAAATAAGTTGTCTTCTTATTTGCTTTCTATTGCTCACTGTAACCACCAGTGAGTGAGTGAAAACTGGGTCATCAAAGTTGAAGCATTTGTTTTATTCAGAGGTGAGCAGTCATAAGAGAGACCAGCTTGTGTTGCTTCTCAGCCTCTTGTCAGCTCAAGTCAAGTATAGTGCCTGTTCTTAACCTGGCAGGGGAAATACCATGCATCTGTGTCCATGAAGGCAGTTTTCTTAAAGTGTACCACAGGGGAACTGCTCTTCTGGCATGGTTCAGTACCTGCAGGAGTATAGCAGCTTTAAGCCCAGTTTATGGAAACGAGAGTCTACTCTCTAGCCTGCTCTGATGGCCTTATGGCTAAGGGCAAGCAAAACTTGGGGGTATTCAAACCCCAAGCCTCCAGGCTTGGGCCTGCAAGTAGGATGCCTGCCAAAGGAATTGGAAACATCTGAAGCCCCAGATCTGGGTGGAGCATGTTTGTCAGTAGTAGGGCCACTTATGGTTCTAGACTCTTGGATTTGGAATTAGTTTTGGCTAATTTGGCCTGGGATACATATACTTTTTAAAAATTTTCCTGCATTAGGAGTGCCTTGTGGAAATGCAGGAACCTCCTGAGGTATGGACACATGGAACTTGAGGAAACAAATTGTGTTAATGTGCTTCTGCGTGAGCTCCAGTCCTACTACCGGAAATTGGTGGGAGAGGATGGAGAAGATGCAGCCACCTCCACCTGGAAAAGAGACACTCAGCACAGGCTGTTCAAAGTCCCCCTGAAAAGAGGAGTGGACAGGGATGACAAAGAGGACAGCAACACATCAGCAGTAGTGAGGATGACATCAACAGCATCAGCAGTAGTGGAAGCAACAGTGACAAGGACAGTGAATGAATTGAGAATGTAAACCCCAAATGGGGGCTACGCCTAAGAGACTGCGATTGAGTTAGGGAAAGGACTGTGGACAGGTGCGCAGGCTTTAAATGTGGTTTAAGGGTGAAGCAAAGCTTATGCTTGATGATGTATTCTAATATAATAAAAGTCTTAGCCTGTCTGTCCGTCTGTAACGCTCTGGGCCAACTGTGCGTGTGCTGCTGAGATGGTGCGCACCAACTGGTTGCGAGGGCCTGGAGCGTTGTGGACAAAGGGTGCGCGGGAGCCGCC
>NW_005843037.1:401539-402202 GCF_000455745.1 Alligator sinensis
AGGCGGGTTGGGGGACTGGGTGGGGGGGGGCACAGGGCCAGAGTCAAAATGGCATTAGTGTGGGGCACTGGGTGGTGGCGCTCCATCCCCACCTGCCCCCCTGTCCTTCATGATGGGCAATTTGCTAGTATATATATTTCAATATTATAAAAGTCTAAATCTGTCTGTCTGTCCCTAATGCTTTTTTTGCATTCTGGCTGATGGAAACAGCCAATCAGAGTGCTCTAGGCATAGGGCAGCACTGCCATGATCCCGAACCTGCGTTGAGGACCTGTCGGGGGTGGGGGAGCCAGGGCCAGCAGTGCTGTTGGCCTTGGCTCCCCCACCCTGCTCCCTGCAAGGGGCAGAACAGCGCCAGCATGGGGCATTAGGTGGCGGCACTCCATCCCCCCAACCCCTCCTCATTCTTGATGGGCAATTGGCTAGTAACTATATAAATATATAGAAATATATTTTAAGAAAGAAGCAACCCCAAAAGAATTAAACTTCCCCGAGAGTGACTCAGGTGTTGCCCGTGCTGGATCCATTCCTCCCTCAAAAACGATTATACATTTTGAACACGGGCTCTTCTTGCTCGTACACGGTACAAGGGTTGACATTATCCTCCAAACGCCGCGCTTGCCCAACGCCCCGCAACACTGAGACCCCCCCAGCTCCTGGCTG
>NW_005843037.1:402635-413341 GCF_000455745.1 Alligator sinensis
GCGCGCCCCGGGCCGGACCGGCTGCGTTGCGGGGGCCGGTGTGTTTGGGAGCAAGGGCCCAGGCTGCTCCTCCGGCCTCTTGGCCACGCCGGGCCGGGGCGGGCCGAGGGGGGAGGGGCCGGGAGAGGGGCTCTGGGGTGAGGGCACCTGTGGGCTGCGGGGGAGGCTGTGCCAGCACCCCCCGCCGGGTGACGTGCCACTGGTGACATCTCGCCCCCTGGGACTGGCGAGGTGCTGACGTCCCAATGGTGAAGGGGAGGAAAACGCCCAGCCCAGGAGGGGAAGGGCTTCCCCCAGAGACCATGGCCTGGGGAGGGGCCGGGAGAGGGGCTCTGGGGTGAGGGCACCTGTGGGCTGCGGGGGAGGCTGTGCCAGCACCCCCCGCCGGGTGACGTGCCACTGGTGACATCTCGCCCCCTGGGACTGGCGAGGTGCTGACGTCCCAATGGTGAAGGGGAGGAAAACGCCCAGCCCAGGAGGGGAAGGGCTTCCCCCAGAGACCATGGCCTGGTTTTATCCCTTCCACCAATGTGTTTGGATCCTCTGGAAGAAGTGACGTCTTTGGGAAAGATTCGACGTTGCTTCGAGTTGTGAGACCGGAAAATGCACGCTCCCTCTGGCACCCTTGAGGTCTTGGCTTAAATTCATTGGATGACCCGGGGTTACTAGTAATAACGGCCACGAATTGGTCGAGAGCAAGTTCAGGATGGACAGACATCAGGAGACATTACTTTACGGTTAGGGCTGCCGGGCTCTGGAATGGGCTCCCAAGGGAGGTGATGCTCTCTACTACCTTACGGGTCTTCAAGAGGAGGCTGGGTGGATATTTGGCTGGAGTGAAATGACCCTGGCACCCATTCCTGCCTGGGGCTGGGAGTCGGACCTGATGATCTGTTTAGGTCCCTTCTGACCCTAAGCACTATGATACTGTGATATGACCCAGGTTAACAGTCCAGCTAGTTTTAAGAACAGATCCTGTTTGCAGAGGGAAGTGGAGGGCAGGTGTGGGGGGTGGGGAGGGAAGGGGAAGGCAAAGAGTAGAGGGGGAAGGGAAAGAATTGAGGATCTTTTTTATCAATCATAAAGAAGTAAAAAAAAAAAGGGGGGGGCGGGGGGCCACAGGCTGATTTAAAACCAAGCAAAACAGGAACAAAAGATAACATTGGCAAATCCCCTTTGAAAGGGCAGCAGGGCAAATCCCCTTTGAAAGTGCAGCAGGAAGTGCATGTCCCATTGGAATTGGGAGTGGGGAAATGCTTGTCAACCAGGTTAGTTGCACATGCTGAACAGCATGGCTTCTCTTTATGCCTTTGGCTTCTGTAATGGTACTAAAGCACCTAACTGTTTCCTTTGGGTCTTTGCAGGAGAAGAAATTTTTTAACTTTGGGAAGATTCTCTTCAGCAACACCACAGTTGTCCTGAATTGTAAGTGGATTTGATGGGTGATCATGGCATAGCAGTCCCACTTTTAATTATCACAAGGGAGAAACAGTTGGATGAAAGTGCTCATTAAACTGTACAATATCTCAGTTTAATAATTATTGAACTGGTTGCATTGATAGGTAATCTCCTGCTAATTGATGAAGATTGGGTGTCCATGATTGTCTGTTGTTAGATCTGTCAGATGCCTTGGATACCATTGATTTTTGAGAGGGTGTTAACTTGCATAAATACTGCAGTAGGGATGGAAGGTGCTTCTCCATAACATGACTTCTGGTGATCATGATGAGGTGGTCTCCCTTCTTCCATCTGGAGGGGTGGAATGGGCAGCTCCCCAGATACAGAGTCTGGTGGCAGGGTTGCCCTGCCCTATTCTGGGTGCACAACACCAGGCCAGGTCGGAGGTTCAGTCCTTGGGGGATGGCGATTGCAACTCCTGAAGTGGGTGACTGGTTCTTAGTGGCGATTGCTGGAGGAGCTTGATGGGTGTGAGGCTCCCTTCTTTCCTGGAGATACATTCATACAAGGGATAAAGGGAAGTTGTTTCTTTCTTCTTTGGGATCTATGTGTATCAGGCTGCAGTCTAGGTGAGAAGGGACAGAGCTGTAGGACTTTCAGTATGCTGATGACACTCTGCTGTTTTGCTGTCTTTTCAGTCAGTGTTGCTGATAGTCAAGGCAAAAGCTTGAGGGAGGTTGTCCATGGACAGGAGCTTTAGGCCAAAGCTCAGTCTGGATAAAGCTGAGATGAACCTCATATGAAGGGATCTACCTAAATTGCAGCAGAAGTTCACAGCACAGCAGTACCTTTAATTTTGCTCTTTTTGCCACATTCCCTGCCCTCTTGCCACTGAGCGGTTGAGAAGCAAAAACTGCAACATTAATTGGCCCCTTGAGTTGAGGGTGGGAGGCATGGTGAAAAGGTAGGTCCCTACTCATATGTTGTAGGAAGTAAATGGATGTTATGGTTGAGCTGTTCTTTCCTTTTTTAAAGGTGTGTTCCCTACCTTGTGTTACCCATTTTTACAATCTGTAATCTGTTGGAGGATTACACAGGAACCATGTTAACACTTGATCTATAATATCCTAAGTGAGGTGGAACCTTGTTACTTGAGGCCACCTCCTCTTGTGCTATATTTAATATAGTTGTGATCAAAGGAGGGACTCAAACTGACACCCCTCCCTGCCTGGATAGAAGGAAGATGCATACCAGCCTCTGGCTTCCTTACTATTCATTCCATCCAGGAAGAACACACACCAATTGCAGATGCTTCCTCAGTCTGATGAAGGGTTTTTAAACCCGAAACTGTGCTAAGAATTTTTGTTCCAATTATTTAGTTGGTCTAATAAAAGATATCAGATTTACCCAAAGAACCTTGTCTACCTCTTGTTAAGATTAGGGAATGCTGTGGAAGGCTCTTTTATTCTTGATGTTACCTCTGTCTTGAGGTCTCCATTGGTTAGTATGGCACTTTCAAGAGATTTAAATTGTTCTGCTCCTTTGAAATTTTGTCTTTCTCTAGTCTACAGCTATGCCAAACAGCAGAAACAGAAGATAACTCTGTTTCACCCTTACCCAAAGGAACCATAATAAGGTTCTTAATTTTAGTAGGTGCATTATGTTTGTTTTCATCCTTGAATATGGAACCCTTATCTCATGGTGATCATTTGCATAATGGCTTCATGTGTGACTAATTTTTTAAGGGCTCCATTGTTCAGCCTTAAACTAATATTTTTTTTCCTAACTGAAAAGGTCTTGCTTGTAATTATCTGCCCCCTCCTAATCTGAAATGAACAGCCCTGATGAGGGCAGAGATACAAGTCGAGAAATGTAGTGAGGAAATGCAGTGTTTTATAGCTGTTTTATCCCCTTCTTGTGTAGCTTCTTGGTTGCTTGGCAAATACAGCTGTGGCTGTATAAGTAAACAGAGTAATTGTTGTCTATCTTGTTTCTATTTGTATTCATACTGTCAGATTCTGTTTATCAGGGTTTATTGTGTGAACAGGATTTGAAACAGGACTGGATATGATAAAATGCTTCTTGGGTTAATAAAGTCTTAAATATTATCTTTCATTCTTACCATACAGTCATATTTTAGGACTCAAAACTGTGTCAAACTATTGACTTGTGTAGGGCAATGTCTGTTAAAGAATGAGATGGAAGAGAGGGTTTTTTTTTCAGGGTTTTGATTTAGAAAAATAAAATGTTCAGTCTAGTTATGTGTTGCCTTGTGGGGTCAGGCCAATGTTCAGGAACTCAATATCACACTGTTAGACAGGAGGGTGTGGTATACAATTGCACATACACAAAAATCAATTAGGTACACACACACTCCAGGTGCATACACCCCTTACCAGGCGCACACACACTGCTGCCTAGGCACATGCACACCTATCACCAGTTCAAGCTTATACACACTGAAAATTAGACAACAATCTGTTGTCAATACCCACACACTCAGCATACATACACGGATCGCTAATTCATATATCATGCATACAGTGACTAATATATATATATATATATATTTTCACCAGTTCACACACACACCACCTACCTACACATACACACAGGTGAGTTCCTAACTTGGATGGTACAGTATGTATGTGTGTGTTTGGGGGACTTTGGATACCTGGGGGAGGGTTAAGGTGAGAGAGAAAGAAAGTGTAAGGAGTGAAAGTTGCTGGAACTGGGATTAGAACTGGTAGACTAGAGAGAAGCTGGCTGAGGAACTGAGGCTTGGGGTTACTTAACGTCAAGTGGCCTCAGGGTTACTGGAGGTTACTGGTGCAAGGGAAAAAAGCCTGGTGACAAGGAGGAGACATCCTGGAAAGATAGAGAGGCAGACAGCTGGGAGTTTGGGGCTGGAAACTGAGGCAGACAGCTGAGAGATTAGGGGGCAGATAAGTGGTGGCAAGGAGGAAACAGTCAGGAAACAGACCCAACTCGGGGTTTCAAAATAACAGGTTTATTAAACAGACAACACACTACACAGCCCCATGAAGTTATTGGTTCCCACACACACAAGCACTCACAATGGCAGCAGGAGAAAGAGACTCAATGGAAGGGTTGGAGTCCAGGTAGGGAAGAGAAACAGAGTCCAAGTCCTTGGTTGAAGAGAGGGTGGGGGGTGATAGCTACCTATCCAGGCTGGAAAGGGGTCTTTGTCCAGCAGGTGTTGTCCAGAGAGGGGTTGCCGGCAGGGCCTCAGGGTGGATAGGTGGTGTGGCATGGTGCTGGTCCAGATGGAGAGGGCATCCCAAGGAGTCAGCCTTTGGTTCCAGTGGCTGGGGCGTTGGTCCAGGGATTGGTTTTGATGGTTTGGTCATTCAGAGGGAGCTATTTTTATACCTATTGCCACTGTCTCTCAAGCGCCATTCATTCAGGAACCAAGTTACATAGGAGGGGTAGGTATGAGTCATAGGTTACAACATACTTGCACAACAGGGCATGGGGACAAGATGGGAACCTGACACACAAAATGAATACTTGACATCACTTATGCCAACCCACGTTGCAGGCCTAAATCATACAATGTTAATATGAAACAATAAAAATCAATGCACAAATGATAGGAATACAACACAGTATAAAACAGTAAAAATCAATACAAACATAACAGAACACTATTGACAATATAAAAAAAGGGCTTATTACAATAATAGTATACAATAACTTGGCTTACCTAGTACTAGTAATCACTTATAAGGGACAGAGAGGGCAGAGAGAAAGTCAGAAATGGTTAGGGGAAGAGGAGAGAATGTATTGAAAAAAGAAAAACTGCCGGTTTTGCTACATATGGATCATTAGATCTGCAGACTGCTTGTTAGCTTATTGCATTTTTAAAAAAAGATTGGTTTTGATGTTAGCTTAACTGGATGGATTAAGTATATTTAAAGTAGCATCTTAAAGTGTTTCAGAGTCACCAGAGCTGTGCTCTGATATTTAGTCTAAACTAAGTGATACTACCCATACCTCTAAATATCCTTCATTATAGTTTAAAATTGTAATGGTGGGGGTCAGTGCTGTTGCTCTTTGAATTTGCATTTTACAAGAACTGTTCTTTATTTGCCTTAATACCCTCGTGCAGTTGCATGAGCAAATAATTACAACAACTTTCAGGAAGTCTAGTGTAATCCTGTAATAGGGATGACTGGAATTCTAGTCTCAATATACTTCCCTTCTGTCATGCGTGGTGCTAGTCCAGTAATGTCTGAGGGAAAACTGGGCATGGATAGGATTTATGTTTTTTTTCCTTCTCTTGTATTCCTTGTAGTTGAAGGAGATGAGAAGGCTTGCAATCCTTCCCAAAGTTACAATGTTACCTGGTACTTAAGATACTGTGATTGCTACAATGAAATCTTCAGCTTTGGGGTAAGGACTGTCTAGAACAGTTTGGGATTTTATAAAAAGATGATTTAACAGACTTGGGTTTATGTATGTTGCTGTTTTTCTTCATCCCTGTCATTCTAATCTACCCTGGTTGTGGCAAGCTCTTGGAGAGGGGAAATTTGATTTGAGAAATGGTCCATTGAAGTCAATAGACTTCTTTTTTTCATTGACTTCAGTGGATTTTGAATGAAGGTTTTGTGTGTTTATACCAATAAGATCCCTAAATTCAGAGCTTAAAATAATAAATGCATAAATCTAATCACTCACACCCACACCCAACCCATATCAGGGGAAAAAAGGAAAGAAAACTTGTGAGCATTCTAAATAGGAGCACATCATTAATTTCATTATTTGCCTACTTTCATTTTGTCCCTTAGTTCATTTGCATTTCAGTGGTCTTAATTTATATAAACACATGGGTCCAAAGCCAACTCTACCTTTAGGTGGGTAAGTAGCATTTTAGATGGGGCAGACAGCAGTGGGATAGCTTTTGTTTATTTCCTCTGATGACTGTTATCTGCAAAATGCAGAAATGCCATTGAGGATAGGTGCAGGAACCTGGGATTCATCTATCTGAGCCTCAGTCCTGCTGGTTGCCTGTCCTCATGGTCTTATATACCTTCCCTTCTTTGCCCCAATGGACCAGCTTCAGGAGGAGGAGTAGAGAGTGCACTTGGTAATACCTCACCTGTAGCCTCACAGTTAGGACACTGCTGAGAAGTGGGAGATGTAAGTTTAAATTCTCTTTGGCTGACCTGGATATCCATTTTCCCTCTCCCTCCCCCCACACCTCCCTGACATACATGGAGATTATACACCGAGGAGTGTAAGTGACTGGAATGCATCTTTCTGAGCAAGCTCAGAAAGACCTGCCAAGTTGTGCAAGCGATACATAGGCTGTAAAAATCGAAGTAGCTCAAAATGATATGCATGCAGCTAAAGTTAGCTGTGTAAGTGCCATTTTTCCATCCAAAGGGAGTTGGGTTTGGGCCATGTTGTTTTTCAAATACAGTTTAAACATACAGCTTATTTTTACAACTTTTTATAATGTGTTTTTCTTGTTAGTTAACTTTCTTTGTCAGGCTCAGTATTTTTAGGGACCTAATTTATACTGAAAAGTATCAACTCTATGAGGATTTTAATAATTTAGGCTTCAAGCATGCAGACTTGGGCTTGTGCTTCATTTTAAGCGTGTAAGTTGTTTCACTGACTTGATGAGAGCTATTCCTGTGATTGAAATTACTCACGTGTTTTCTGGACTGACCAGTCAGTAAGCAGCAATGTTGACATTTTTAGCCAGCAGCAGAGTCTTGTTTCAGGTGCAATGCAAAGGCTAAAGTAGTTAACTATAAAGTAAGTAAGCTTTAAACTTAAATTCCTTTTGTGTGACAACAAGCATTCAGTGCTTCTGATGTATTATAGTAAATGTTTATATTTTTATAATGTAGAGAAACTTTCATTTGTACAGCTTTTGGGCTGTCTGGCATTAAAAACTGCATTTATAAGACTATGTAAGAGGCTAATTATGTCAGAGATTATTAAAAAAAATATAGAGAAACTGGGTTGCAGCTCTATTGTTAGATCATTGAGATTTCAGTTATGAACTGTCTTTTAATCCCCACTGTAAACATACTTATGTTTGTGCTTATACAGTTAGCATTTTTGTAACACAAGGGAAGGGAAACTTCATCTTATATGGATTAGATAGGATGTGAGGTGGTTATTTTATTTGTCCTATTAGAATCTATTCAAGGATATTGGCATATCAAGTGAAATTATGCTGCTTTCCACTTCTTCCATCTCCGTGGGATCCTACATGCTGGAAATCTAGACTTGATGAATCAAGCCTGCTGGAGCACAGAAATAAACACACTCCAGCAGGCTGGCATCATGTGCATTAGCATCCCCATGTGTAAAAATGGCAGTGGGGTGCTTTGAACTATAGCTTGTTCAGTGAGCTTTAGTCCAAAGTCCCCTGCCACCATTTTTCAGTGTGTGGGACGCTGATACACATGGTGCTCGGGCATTTTTAATAAAAAGTGTTTGCTAATTAAAGCCCCCCCTAACTCCCCCCCCCCCCCCCCGGGGGGGGGGGCCCCGGGGCCCCCCCCCCCCCCCCCCCCCCCCCGGGGGGGGGCGCCTCCTGGAGTACATGTAAAAATGCCTCTTGAGCTAAACTCTCAAGATGCCATACTAAGGCATGTTCTGTGTCTGACAGGATGAACAAGTGGAATATTATTTTGGGGCCACTTCTGAGGAGCGTTCTGGTTGGTCAGGGTCCTATGCCACGGCTTCACTCTTCTTCCCCAACTGTTCTGAGCTCTTCAAACCACAGGTATCCGTGCAGACTTCTCAAACTGTCCCTTTCTATTACAGCATGTGCTGATCAGAGAGGGACTCATATTTGATATGTTTCCTACTGGAATAGTTGAGCTTGTTGCAGCTACACTTGTAACATTAAGAGATAAACACCTATCTCAGAAGATTATTTTTCTTTATCTGTGCATAACAAGTAACAAAGAGCCAAAACAATTACAGCCATGATTTCTTGGGTTTGGTTTAACCTGTTGTTCACTGTTTAAAATCAGGTCCTGAAAAGCAGATTTAAAAGGTGTTTTGTGATGCTTTTTATTTTGGCAATCCAGTTCATTGGTCCTACATTGCCAGCCTAATTCACATTGCAAGGAAGGGTGGCGCTGCACATATGCACAGCTAGAGTGGGAGGCCACTTTGGGAGTTGTGGGAAGCACTCAGTAACCTGAGCTTTACACTTCTTTTGCTAATAAAGTCCTCTTCTTTTTTGCCAGGGAGAGTTCAAAACTAACATTTAAGTTAGGTTAAAGAATAACAAGAGCTGGGTCTGGAGATTATATAAATACTGATAATAAAATAGAAAATAGAAGGTACAAAAGAGCATGTGAAGCATAAACCAACTTAGAAGGGGAAGAAGGGGCCCCTGTAGGAAATGACACGTGGAGGTATATGGTTTGCAGAAGAGCATCAAGAGAGCATGTACAAATAGCAGGATATGGACCAGCTGTGTCTTGCCAAGGGAAACAATACAATCCTACCAATATCAAAAGTCAATGTATGCACTGTTTGTTTAAGAGTTTGGACATAAAGCATTCAAGGAGAAAAGTGCAGTGTGGCATATAGATTAACATACTAATGAACAATAGGAAACTTCTCATAGATGCATAATCTCTGACACAGAAAAAAAGCAGAATTAAAGGTGGCTTAAAATTGATTTTTAATAATGGGCTTGTTTCTTTCTGGCTTTGTATAAAAATAGCATGAGAGAGTTTTTTGTAACACGCTGCCTGATTTCACCTTTATATATGTCAGAAATGCCAATACTATTTTTCCTGTTATTGCTTTTCAAGAGATCTTGAGGGTCTCAGCTGTGTATTATGTATGAGCCTGGAGATCTTAACTGAATTTATGGTTAAGTTAATAAGACTGGGATTTTCAAGGTAGTCTTAGAGCACATATCCAGTGCTGTACAAAGGTGATCAAGCTATTTCCAGTTGAATACTGCTTTCAGAACCTGAACTGGCTTCTCTGCCTGGCAGTGACTCTGCTATATAGATGTACCACCTTGTTCAAAGTTAGCATGGGCATCTCTACGTGATGCTATGCTTTGAGCCTCTCTACATGTGCAGATAAAGACACAATGGGATTTAATGTGTGAGCCACACAATCTTGACTCTTGCCATGCTGCGCATACATGGCAGGAAGTATGATTGTGGGATGCGCTTTAGATCCCATTGTGCCTTATCACCAGTGCAGGGGGCGATCCTGAGTTCCCACTGCGCTGGCTCCCATGACTGTGAGCCTTACAGTTGGGGCTCCCAGTGGGGGCAGCATTCCCTGCACTACTCTCACTGCAAGCCTTACAGCTGGCATGTGCTGCAGGGCTCCCAGCAGAGGAAATGCCCCTGCTGTGAGCATTGTTGGCTGCAGGGCTCTCAGTGGGGACAATGCTGCCCCCACTGTGAGCCTTGTGAGGTGCAGGGCTCACAGCAGGAGCAATGTGGTGGAATGCTTCCTCTGTTGCAAGCCCCACACCATAGGGGGTTTGTAGTAGCAGCAGTATTTTTCCTGTTGCTGCCGCTGTGAGCCCCACAGCCAAAGATGCTGCCCCTGATGTGAGCCCCGGTGCGAGTCTCTGGAGGTGCAGGGTTTGCAGCAGTGGAAGCATTGCCCCCCTGCAAGCCCACTGCCCCTGCTGGGAGCCCTGCAGCCAACAATGCTGACAGTGCAGGGAACACAGCTTCCACTGTGAGCCCCACTGAGCCCTGTCAACTTCTGGGCTTGCAGCTGCAGGAGCTGGTGCGTGGTGAGCCCAGGCTTGTAATCCTAGACTCCCCCTGCACTAGCAATAAAGCGTGATGGGATCTAATATGCGATCCCACACAAGATCCCATTGTGTCTTTCTCTGCATGTGTAGAGGGGCCCTAAGATGCATTTCCTTGGGCTTCCTTGGAAGCCCAATCTAAATTTTTAACAGAACACTTGTTTCTCCCAAGTGTATAGCAGTTTAGTATTAATTAAAAAGCAGTGATTGTTAATAGTCTGACAGACTTTCCCTCCCTAGATGATCAGCTTTCATTATCTTGCTATTTAGTAATTGTATTAGTTCTCCAGTCACCAGCATCTCTTTCTGGGTAGGCAAGATCACATTTCTAAAATCAAAACAACAAAAAATTCAAACCACCAGAAAAAAAGATTTGCAGAAACAAACCCACCCTTCAAATCAATTGGTTTCCATAAAAAAATACACATGATCCCAATTATTTTCTTGAAAAAATACAACAACCCCCACTCTGTTCTATGAGTAATACAGTCTCTCACAAGGACATTTCTAAGCAGGA
>NW_005843037.1:413353-424061 GCF_000455745.1 Alligator sinensis
TAGGGAAAGGATTTGAGCTAGATAGAGAAGAAGGCTCAAACACTAATTTCAAAGTGCTCTTTTTTGTAACCCAACAGTTTTTATGCTGTTGTAATTTTTCATTAATACTTTTTTCATCCTAAAGATGTTCTACAAAGAATATGTTCATCCAGAACCCCTCTCAGGTAACAAACAGGAGGTAATGACTTTTCTTTGGTATGTATGGTTTTTTTTATTAATAGGGGGAGGGGAAAAAAATCTTGCATCCTGATTAATCTCCTGGCTTTTTTCCCCTCTCTACCTTCAAGAGTTTAAAAGATAAGAAGGAGAACAGTGCAAACCATACGACTATGGCAGAAAAAACTGTAAGTATCCTGAGAACATTGGGTATAAGGGTAGTGTGGAATCTAGTAATCTCATGTGAACTTTTTTTTCTGTTTGCACGAATTCTTTATAACATGTAGTTTGTGTGTGAAATAAGATAGCAATACCAGAATTCTATTAAACATAGCTATGTTTTAGCTTTGACAAAATGTAATATGTGTGATAATTTAGTGACTATAGAATAACTGAGTGAATCTCATTTTTCATAAGAAATATTTGTTAACTCTTTATTCATTGTTCTTTTTGTGTCTGAAAGGTTAGACTGTTATAAACTGCATTAAATGCAAGCTGCTTTTTTAAAAATTTAAGTCAGTAAATATTAAAATATAAAGTATGTCTCAAACTTAATTTATCAATGATAATTTCGTTTGATTTAATATTTGTAGTATTCAAAGATATTAAATATTGATTTAATATTGATATATTCACTGATTCATCAGACCTAATAAACTAGATTAATAATTAAAAGTGTAATCTGCTCAATACTTTTAATGAATATTGCATTCTACCCCAACTAGATATAATTGTTTTGCCACAACCTCAAGGGTGCCTGTCATGCAAATATCTATGCACGTGCTTTACTTTACACCCATTAATACTATGATTGCATTCAGTAAAGTTAAAGTTTATATGGCCCTTTCAGTCTTTGTGGAACTGATTTGAAATGCAGCACAAACTGTGGAGACTGTTTCAAAGTTTGGCGTATGGTAAATAAGTTATCTGTTTTCTTGTAATTTAAATAAGGGCCTTGTTGCATGGTAATTTTGGAGCTCTTAACGCCTGGATTGTCCACAGTTAACTCCTTAAAGTAGATTAAATGCTTGTTGTTTTGCACAAAGTTATTCCACTCCAAGGCAGGATTCTTTCTGATCTGTACTACCCAGCTCCTGTTCCATTAAAATGTAGATACTCCTCATAGATGTGCTGCCCAAGTTGAAGTAATCTAATATCATAGGATCTCTCATGTCCACACCTGTAGAGCAGGGATAGAAGCCTTCCATAGCTCACCAGCCCCGTACAGAAAACTCTCAGCTACAGCTCCTAGTCCTGCCCCTGTTTACCAGGCATCTAGTGGCAAGTCACAGTTGTGCAGGTGTGGGACATTCAGAGAAGGTTTCTAGACTACGGGTGTGACTGCCTGGTGGGGAGGCTGCGCCAGAAGCCGGAGCGGGGCCGTGGTCACTTTTCTGCTCTGGATACTCCTGTGGCTGTGAGAAGCCTGGGAAAGCTCCTGGCCGGCCCTATGCAAACCCCATATACCCTCAAGCCCTTCTCACAAACTCCACAGCCACACCCTCTTCCTCACACAATCACACATCCCACAAATACCACACACATAGCTCCCCACAAACCCCACACCCACCCGTCCATACCCCACCGAATCCCTGCACACCCCACACACTGTACAAGAATAAGACTGCATTTTGAGCTATTATGCAATCACTTCTAGATATACAACACAAACACACAAAAGTCTGGAAAAGCGCAGGCTCAGGGGCGATCTGGTGGCCACCTATAAGTTTATCAGGGGTGTTCACCAGGATCTGGGGGAACATCTGTTCACCAGAGCGCCCCAAGGGATGACAAGATCAAACGGTCACAAACTCCTCCACGACCGCTTTAGGCTGGACATGAGGAAGAACTTCTTTACTGTCTGAGCCCCTAAGGTTTGGAATAGACTGCCGCCAGAGGTGGTTCAAGCACTTACTTTGAACGCCTTCAAGACACATTTGGATGTTTATCTTGCTGGGATCCTATGATCCCTGCTGACTTCCTGCCCCTGGGGTAGGGGGCTGGACTCGATGATCCTTTGGGGTCCCTTCCAGCCCGAATGTCTATGAAATCTATGAAACTCCCAGCTTGGACAAGTGGCGGACTGACAGGGCTGGGGAGGGGGCCAGGGCCCCCAGGCAACAGCCTTTAAGTATTGCTATGAGAAGGGGGAAGTGGGGAAGGGCGCAAATGCAAGCATTGGCTCCTGGGTGCCAGAGACCCACGGTACATCACTGGCTTGGACTAACACTGATCAACATTTGTGTGGCTCTCAGTGTAAATTGTAACAAAGCCCTAATATTCTTCTACTTCTATTAAGCATCTTAATTCCAATTCTATAATCTATAATATGAACACAAGATAGTTTTTAATATACAGCATTCTCTTTGTTTTAGTTTTTGTAATTGAGTAATTTCTTAAAGAGAGGAAGCTTGAAATTCTTCCATACTAAAATGGTTCAGTGAGAAACTATAATGAAAATTAAAAAATGTCTTGAGGCAGCCTTAAATTTGGGGACTGTTTTGCCATCATCATAAGAGCTGTCAAATGTCAGAGGACATTTTTTTTGATATGGGTACTGTTGTACTTGATTTTAGGGCCTTGTGGTATAGACAGAATAAATTGATCGGTGAGACTATTCCAGTCTTTAATGCAAATGTATTAAACACTTAAGCAATATCAAAACTCTGAAACAATCTATAAAGGTATTCTTACTCAGGCCTTCCAAATGATGCACAATGACTCAGTTGGCCAGGTATTGTCATGGCATCAAGGGTTGCAACTGCAGTAGCTGGGTGTTGTTTGCTTCTCTGGCTTCCAAAATGTTAAGCTTGTTCTTTGGCTATTTGTTAGGTTTTACATCTTTTTTTTTTCCCCCGTATGATTAACAAGCTTCCATATATGGTTTTGCCACAGGTTACCGCCAGTCACCCCTTCATAGCAGCTGTCCCCTGTTACTCTATTGCCCATATCCTGTCTTTCAACTTTCTTATTTCTAAGTAGCTCATTCTTGTTGCTAATAAGACAGTGTAACAGTGACATCAACAAAGCCAGTTGCACCTTATCGTGCATTAGCAGATGCATAACCAACAGAGCGAGGGAGGTGATGCTCCCTGTCTATGCAGTACTAGTTAGGCCGCAGTTGGAGTACTGTAACCAGTTCTGGGCGCCGCACTGCAAGAGGGATGCGGAGAATCTGGAAAGGGTCCAGAGGAGGGCCACTTGTATGATTAGTGGCCTCCATACAAAACCCTATGAGGGGAGGTTGAGAGATATGGATCTCTTCAGCCTTCACAAGAGACATCTGAGGGGAGATCTTGTAGCAGCCTATAAGTTTATCAAGGGAGGACAACAGAGATTTGGAGATGCACTATTTACCAGGGCACCCCTAGAAATAACTAGGAATAATGGGTACAAACTAGTGGAGAGTAGATTCAGGTTAGACATTAGGAAGAAATTTTTCACAGTAAGGGTGGCCAGAATCTGGGATGGACTGCCAAGAGAGGTGGTACTATCACCTAACTTGGAAGTCTTCAAGAGGAGGCAAATAGGCACCTGACTGGGGTCATCCGACCTTGGTCCTTTTCCTGCCTGGGGCAGGGGGTCATACACAATGATCCTTCGGGGTCCCTTCCAACTCTTCCATCTATGAATCTATGAGTATATGCTTTAGATATGAATATAGTGCTTGGTCAGAATATTTTCTGGAGTCTCACTAGAAGTGTTTACTCTTGCACTGATCTGATTTGCTCTGTATTGTCCTCTGTCTATATCTGGGCATTTCATTTTTAGGCAAGGAATGCTGTGATCAAAACGTGGCGAGATGGGCCATATATCTTTATTGTGCAAATTGGGATTATGGCCTCGAAGGAGTCTAGTACAAAAGTTAAGAGGATGGAGAAAAGTACACCCCCATCTAATCCTGAAGAGAAACTCTTTACAAGTAAGTTATATATGGCAATTTCAGTAAGAAAAGAATGGATTTATTGAGTACTATCAGACATAAGGTGTAATTTTGTAATGTGGAGATTGTGGTCCTGTGTCAGCTGAACTCTAGTGTGGCATGTTTAATTCTCAATTGTGTGAGAGAGGGAGGCATCTCTCACACGATTGAGAATTAAACATGCTACACTAGAGTTCCCTTCATCCTAATGAAACAGATGATCCTTTCACAGGGTTGTGAAGATTAGCAGTTTTGAGCATGATCAGGTTAATGGTGGAAGTGAACAAGAGATTCAGGCAATTCATTTGAGGATCTTATCTATGTATAGGTATATAGTTGAGAACACCCTATAGAATGAGTGACCCTCTTAGGGAGCCTGGCCTCAAGTGGTGTATGGCATTGCAAAATCAAGATTAACACCTTGTCATTGTAACTAACAGTATTTTGGAATGCTGTCCAACCTTTTGAGAAATACATTAATGGAAATTTGGTGTTTTAAATTAAATTGTTACTGGTTAATATGGTGTTTGCAATAATGGATACACTGCATTGGTAATTAGGAAGAAGATGGAAATTCAAAGTACAGGCTTAAATGCAGTCTTGAACTTGCCTTATTATGCATACAGTCTTTAGCAGTCTTTAGCACAAATTAGTTTGTACACTGCCAAGGGCTGCTGAATAATGAGGAATGCCATTTTAATTGCATGCTTGCTTTTGAATATTTTATACAAGTTTTAATTTTTTTCTTGATAAAAGTGCAGGTTAGGTATAAGAGTTATTACACTGTGTAGGGATTTAGGATTATCTTGTGTAAGTGGTGAAGTCAGAATTAGGTGTCTGCCATGATTTGTGCTTTTTCATCCCCATCTAAATCAGCTGTTGGGTTGTGTTTTGACAGTGACAGTGGAGCTGCAAGGTCCATATGAATACCTCTCTCTTGCAGACTATCCTCTCATGATCGTAAGTAAAACTGAATTTTTTGAGTTCATCCACAGAATCGACACAAAACCTAGTGTAAGAACTATTAAGTAGCGTTGTCATACAGTGACTTGCATATTGGCTCAAAAAAAATCAAACACACTTCTAGCAGCATTCCTGATATTAAATTTTTTAATGCCTTTTTCCTATATTACAAAATTCAGATAATTTTTTTTGTCTGAATAATATAATTGCTGTGGACTTGTTATGTCAGAGGATATCAGTATCATTAGGGCAGTTACTCACTCATGAACTGAAATTCTTAAATCTCGCTGCCTTCTTAGTTCATCTTTGGGGAAAACTTAATGTGTTTATCTGTTGCCCTTCTTTTGTGTATCATTGCTTTCTCTGCTCTTCTGAACCAGCCACTCTTTTATGGATCTTCATGACCACTGAAGTACAATAATCAAGCTTTTAAATGACATACTGTAATTCCTTTGAGTCAGCAAGTCTTTTTTTATACTATCTTTAGCTGTTTCTCCTGCTGACTAAAGGACATGACAAGAGTTTTGCAAAATGTTCATGCAATTATAGAAGCCACAAACAAAGGCTGACAGGAAGTAAAGTCTTTATCCTAATTGCATTTGCTAGAGTGATCTCTGCTACCAGGGGTAAGCTGTAGCATTTCAGTAAGAAACTGAGATACTATGTGCTTTGCTTTCAGCAGTAGAAGGTATCCAGCCTTATGTCTAGAGACTCCATTCACATATCTGAATGTTAAAACATACAGATTCAGGAAAAGGGCCCCTGAGTCTAGAGTTAATGTGATCTGGAAGGATTCATCCCAGGTTGTAGTATCTAGGGCCTTCTGTTTGAATTGCATGAGTAACCCACAAATAGGATTTTTATGGAAGAGAAATTCTATACTGGAGAAGAAATGTGTTAAGATTGTGGAGCTTCCAAGGCACTGCCCGGTTAGGTTTGCAGTGTTCCTGTTTTAAAAGCCTGTTTTCTGTAAAGGGAGACTGCACAGTTGTCTGTACGATATCCCACTTTAAACCTGATTGTATATCAAATTGTTATTAATTTTGTGTATTTCTCCTTTCTCTTCACCCTCATCATTCTTGTGCACATAGCTTCAGTGCTCTTTTGGAAATTTATTGTGTTGTTATAGGCTATTAGGGTTTCTAATTTGTCACTGAATAGCATATTAAATGTCTTTTGTGATGTGTCAAGTTTATTTCTGCACAGTGTAGGGGAAGATCATGATAAGCTCAAAACATGATACAGTGCTAGTTTGAGCAGTCTTTTATGATTTAATTTCTGGGTTTCTTCCTAGGGTCCCTTATCTAACCCCCCCCCCCCCCTTTTAAAAATTACCTTGACTTTGTTTGAAAACTGCACTAAAATTCAACTTCTAGGAGTCAGGGAAATGACCTATAATGGAAAGCCAGTCACATCCTTATTGGGGTTGAGGTGTTTGCAACCTGTCAAGTTAATGTTGTTGGGTTGTTTTTTGGGGGGGGGGTTTCCCCCCTCTTCCCATGGTAACCCTGGCTCTTCAGGCAGTCTTTCCAGATATTCAGGAAAATATCTGGAAATTACCATAAAGATAACAAAGTTCACAACCACAAAAACATAGTCATACCAAGGGACACTATTTCTTGGTGTTATGGGATGATTTGGACAAGTCCAAACTCTTATCTGAGTTTTCTGAATTTGCCTCCAAAGGAATAAGTCAAATGGATCAATCAACTCAGAAGAAATTGGCAAGCTTCTCTTATACAAGAGTGAAATCACTTACAAACTCAGTAGTACTGATTCTTTTTGCTGGTAATGATAAAGTATATTAAGCCTCTAAATTTTACAGAACACCAAGATGAAAAGAGAAGTAAAGTTTTTTGACTCCCTCTCCTTTCCACATTAGCTTGTTGTACTGATACAACAACACACACACACACACACACACACACACACGGAAAATATAGCAATATTAAAGCCATGCTGTTCTTATATGAAAATACTGTTGGATCTAACCATCCTATTGATTTTTGTTTTTCCCTTGCTTCCCTCCTGGTATGATAGTTTTTCATGGTGATGTGCATTGTGTATGTGTTCTTTGGAGTTCTCTGGCTTGCATGGTCAGCCTGTTATTGGCGGGACCTCCTCAGGATCCAGTTCTGGATTGGTGCTGTCATCTTCCTGGGAATGCTGGAGAAAGCAGTCTTCTATGCAGAATTTCAGAATATCCGTTACAAGGGAGAATCTGGTATGTAGCAAGGATGGCTTATAAAGGTGGTAGTGGGACAAGGCAGTAATGACTTGCTCTGATAGCTAACTAATTTGATAATGAAAATACAGTAACTGTTTGATAGTTGGGAATTGCTTCACAACAAGCAGTCAAGAGCCAAAGTTTTTGGGGTTCTGTTTGCCACAGATTCTCCATATAACCTCTGACAAATTGCTAACTGCTGTCTTTATTGTAATGGCTGTGAAAACTTTATGCTGTCTACTTCATAGGAATAACTGAAGTCTGTTTCAGATGTCTTCTGACACTTTTTTGAGACTGCAAATGCACTGTTTTATGTGTATGATATTCTTGCACATGTTAACATCCTCTGACCTAACTAATGAAATTCAAAGCTGATACTCTTATACTGTGGTACAGTAAGAGGTCTTATTTTTCAGGTTGTCTCTTTGCTGGAGGATGCACTCTTCCAGCAAAGAGGCTGGGCTGGCATAATCCAAGGTATTTGGACTGAGTATCTCACCTTTTTTGAGGATAAATTTCCCATTATCTTGTTTAATGCTGAGTGAAGTATTTGGTACTTTCTGGAAATTTGTTCCAGTAGGGGATAATGAAAGCATTGAAAACTTCACTTTCCTGGATTTCAGGAAATAATCTTGGTTACTGTAGTGTTGCTATTGTTGCTGTGTATTATTTAAAACCAAATTACATGTATGTAAATTAGTTTCCTGTACTTTGTTCTTGATAGTCCAAGGAGCACTGATACTTGCAGAACTGCTTTCTGCTGTGAAACGTTCACTGGCTCGGACTCTGGTCATCATAGTGAGCCTGGGATATGGGATAGTCAAGTGAGTAATGGACTCTTATCTGCATGGCAGAAATTAGGCACTTATCTTTTAAATTTGTTAAATGATTTGAAGATCATTCGAAGACCATTAAGCAAACTGGCACTTCCCATTGCCTCATGGAAAACCATTGTTTGTACTTGAAGTATGAGCAGGTTAGGGAAAATTGACAGCTGTGAGCTCCGTATTGCAGCTTAGATCCTATTTGGAACAGCATGGAATAGGCATGCCTTTGTAGCTGCAGTGAACACGTGCTTTTGCTCTCATGTGTTTCTTTGTGTTTACAAAGATGAAATGTTTGGTAACTCATCTACTCTGTTCTGATTCATATGTGGCGTATTGACGTGACTGTGTCCTGAAGTTGGACAGAAGTGCTGCAAATGGTCATGGGAGACTAAAGAAATAGAAATAAAAGACAAAGCAGATCATTTGCAGAAAGGAATAGCATAAACCCAAAAGAGCTTGGAGAATGCTAACTTAAAACATAATGAGAGAAAAAGTTTAAACAGCTGTACAAAATTGTAATTGAAAATTATGTTTTTTTTCCTCCCAAACTATTTGACTAGAGTAGAAATTTGAAAATGTTTAAGGTTTATTTTCATCTGGTAGGGGTTCTCAAACTATGGGTTGTGATCCCCTGGTTTGGTATTGGTATCTACTTTGTATAGAGGGGAAAAATTATGTTTAATGTTAGGAGTGAAATCATTCTTTCTGTGAATATATCCTTCCCTAAAATAGGGCTCTTTTCTCTCCCATGTAAATAGTAGCGTTAATTATGAGCTGTACTGCCACTGAGAGATCTTTTGCTGGCAATGCTTACATCAAGCACCACAGCAAAAGGACTGCTTTTCTTCAGTTCCTACACCTGGTGGAAAGAGTCTTCACCAGAACTAAGACTTGCCTATAAAGCTTTGTTTAGATTAGGATTTAGCTTGATCTAACAAAACATTGTTTAGGCATGTTACATTCAGCTGGTTAAGATGAGAAAAATTGTATTTTAGAAGGATAAAAGCCTAGGTGACATCTTAAGTTTAATTTAAGCAGTTTAGCACATTAAGTACACTTTGCATTTTTTCATTAGTATAATGATTAGGGTGAAAGAATGAACACTTTGCACATCACACCTTTTATATTAAAGCCTAGGCAAAACCTAACAGTGCATGTAGAGCATCACAACACAATAATTTCCTAGCTCTCTGAATAATTGTGAAGAAACTCATTTAATTGTGTTCCTCTTGCCCCATTCTAGACTAAGTAAGGGCATGCTTTAGCTTTCTTTCACTTAATTTATATTTCTTTTATGCTTTTTCTACAGGCCTCGTCTTGGAGTCACTCTTCACAAAGTGGTTATGGCTGGAGCTCTCTATCTATTATTTTCTGGCATGGAAGGTGTCTTGAGAGTTACAGGGGTCAGTAACCAGTGCTTGAATTTTCTGGTGCACTGTAACTGTGGCATTTATGGATCTTATATATAATTATTATGACTGCAGTTTGTAGTGCAGAATCCCTGGGCTCCATTAAAAATAAGGAAACTTGGTGAATGAAATTTCTAAGCTTTTGAGCTGGAGAGCATAGAGGTGGGGTATGGAAGCTTTATTCTCCAAATAATTTGCCAATCAAATGCCTCCTTTGCTCCCCAAAATGTAGTTAGAAATAATTGCATTAAATAATATGTATTTTTAGTAACTAAAATATGCAAAAGCAGACATTTTTCCTGAATTGACAAAAAACATACACACACTGAAAACACTGACAAATGGAAGAAACACTGACAAATGGAAGTTGATGCTCCTTGCAAATGTTTGGAAGTGCACTTTTTAATACCCTAACTAGCACTTGTCTTTTTGAGATTTTATTAGACTCACCTTTTTGAGGCTGCTGACTTCACAGGGGCAGCACCAGTATGGTAGTGGCACTGCTGCTTTTTTCATTCTGAAACTTGCCGGTTGGCAGGAGTATGTTCCAGTTTTGGTTTTGCTCTCCATTTGAACGGTTTGGATGGTATATTTTAACATAGTCTCTTATTTGGTACCTTTTCAGTTTTTCTATGGTACTACAGCTCCAATAGCAAATGTGGCGCTCTCTGTAATTGATGCCTGTATAATGTTGTGGATATCCTTTCAGAAATTGCATGGTATAACTAGTTTCTCTAGGAAACATTCAGTGGCTGGTATGTATGGTAGTACAAGTCATCTTCTTTGCCAGATTATCTCTCGAATTAATTCATACACATGAGAGAAGACTGATTTCTTATTGTCTGGTGGTGGGTCCCATTTAATTTTGGTTTAGTTTAGTGTTAACAGTAGAAATTTGATCTTTGACGCCAGTGTTACAGAAGACCCACTAGCTAGATGTATGCCATACTGTCTACCTGCTCTCTGTAAGGGGTGTTCCTGCATGGGTGCACTATCACAGCAGTCAGGTTGTTGCTGCCACCTCTTCATTGACTTAGATTTACCTTACTTTGGAACACTGCCACTTGCCCTGACAGTCTTTGATAGGAGAGAGCTTTACCTGTCATGACTGATAGTGGCAGAGTGGCATTGTCAGCTTTAAACCCCGATACAAAATTCTCTGTGCATTGGGTTGAACACTAATTGAAGCCCTCTGCTTCAGCAG
>NW_005843037.1:424092-443140 GCF_000455745.1 Alligator sinensis
CAGTTTTATATTTGTGTCCTCTGATTAAAAAAACAAACAAATAAACTGGGACTGCTTTCTTGATTCTTCTGTGCCTTGCTTCACATTCATCTTGTTCTCACTACCTGTTTCTCTTTATCTCTAGGCACAGAATGATCTTGCCTCCTTGGCCTTTATTCCCCTGGCTTTCCTAGATACTGCCCTCTGCTGGTGGATATCCTTCATTAGTCGATTTGGTGGAGAGTTTTTCTTTGGAGCTTGGGTTTTCAAGGGGTCTGTCTGCACAAACTTTTTTTTGCCAGGTTCAGTGACATACTGTCTGTTGAGAAATTTACCTTGGGTTCCACTATCTGAGAGTTCAGGTAAGGTCTACTTTTACAGCTTGTGCAGAAAAAATGATGTTGGAAACAGAGATCTATTTCAGCAACTCTTTATCCGTACTCCTTTGAATGCTTAGACTGTGTATGATGTCCTGATTGTTGATGAGTTCAGTTACTCTAATATTATATTGATGCAGCAGTGATAAGAGCAGCTTTCAGAAAATGGGCTGCCTTAGTTTTACTATCACATTTGAGACTGAAAAAAACAACCTTATTTTATAGCAACACTAGAGCCAAATTTCCTTCTCAACTTTGACAGGCTTCAAAATAGTTTGAAAACAAAATGGGACTGAGTAGACCTTTTAAACTTTCATGAATGGTGTCTGTATAAACCCTTTTCCCAACCTTCTCTTTCATGGTTTGCACCTTATAGGGTCTGTCATGCTCTGGCTCTTAGGAGTCTAGGTTTTACCTTGGTTTGGTGTATACCAATGACAGCCAACCTTTTGGCCCTGTGGGTTGAATGAGTGCCACAGGTTTGGTCCATGACTCAAATTGTACGCTGTCTGCTACTAGATCTAGCTGCATGCCTTTCATTTCCTTGATCCAGCCTTGGACCAGCTGCCACCCCTATCCAGTTGCATGCTGCCAGCCTACTAGATCCAGCCCTGTGCCAGCACGATCTAGCATGCAGGGCCACGTTATCTAGCCCAAACAAGGCTTACCATGGGTCTGGAAATCTAGCAGCAAGGGAGCATCAGGTAATGCTACCATGACTCCTCCTCCACCAAATTTCTGGACCCTTGGAGAGTATCTTAGGCCAGATAATACGGCTCTGTGGATCAGGGGTTGAGCACCCTTCATGTATACTCTTGAAAGAGCTGAGCAATCAGTAAGTCAGGATAAATCAAACAGCATGTAGGTTTTGTCTCAATTTCCTTCCTTGTACAATAGCTACTCTTTGTGTAAAGATGTGTGGAATCATTATGGAATTAAAAGAGCAGGCAGACTGGTGAAGATACAGGTCATGTTAGAATCTGCTCTTGAATTTAATTTTTTTCCACATCTCAAAATTCATATAAAAATCATGTGGAGGTATGAGCTGCTGTTTGTCATATGCATATTTCTGAAATGTGCATCTGGATGTCCTGTCAGTGTATTGGTCAGAGTAGTCTGCTATGGTAGCTGGGAGGCTTTTTAAAAAAAAAACAGAAGTGAGGGAAACAGTCTGTTTATCCCAAATCACTGCAGAACTGTTACCTCTGAACTGCCTTCTACCAGTGTATGGGAAAGCTGGGTCACCTTAGAATCCTATACTAAAGTTGTGTGGGGGCACTCTGCCTTGCATGCCATTGTTGTTGAGAAGTGCATAACAGCCACATCCTGCTGATTTGCCATAAGTTTGATTTTTGAGATTGCTTTCTTTGACTTGCCAAACATATTCATCAGCCTCACTCAAACAATGAAGCTGCTGAAACTACGGAGGAATGTTGTGAAACTTTCTCTTTATCGGCACTTCACCAACACTCTTATCTTGGCAGTAACAGGTGAGCTTCTGATTTTATTTTCAGTAAATAGCATGCTCTTTCTGTATTATAGGACTGGTTTGATTTCCTAAAGCTAGCCCGTGCCTCAGTATATTGGCCTGTCTTTTATATGTAATGCCATTTCTGTGGTTGTTATTCTTTAATATTCAAACTCGGCTTGAGTTTCTGTGTGGCTTTTCTTGCTCCCTGAGGCACTAACTCCAAATCAGTCTGGATACAAGTAAGATTAATAGTTCTGTGCCGGTTCTTGTTATGGCCCTTTCCCCACTCCCAAACGCTTCCTTATGCTTTGTTGGCAGCTGCATCCCAGGCTGATGTCTGCTCCCAAGATGAGTAATAGCTTGTTCCAAAACTGCTGTACGAATGGGTGCTGATTTGCTAGGGGAGTTTAAGATGTAGTATACTTCCACAATCCTGACACAGTCTTTGCTTCCATACTTTCTTCCTCAGTCAAGCTAAGAGCAGATCCCTGAAAAAGATATTAAACAAACAAAATTCTTCTGTTCAGTTTGGAAAACTGAACAGGCTGTCTGGGATTGGAAAACTGGAACTGAAACTTTGTGTCCACTTCCAGTAAATAAAATAAACATTTGAATATGAAAGATAAACCTGTTAATGCTATTAGGTCCTTAGTTTCTCTCACCTTAACCAGGCAGTGAGCATATTCACTTTTAACGCTCCTTGCTTAAGGAACGAGCTGTTTCAAAGGTGTTTTATAAAGTGTTTTACTTGCATTAGATAGCTTTGGTTGAAGTTCTTGGCAACATCTGACTAAACTACTGCAAAACTCAACTAATAAGAAAAATAACCATTCTTTGAACCTTACTATGGGGTGAGCCCATTTAGTTCCAGCATTAAAACTTCAATGTGGGTCAGGCTAATAAGTTCTGAATTCCAGGAATAGTGGGGTGGGTGATATTGTTACTTAAAAATAATTTCTACTTGTTGTCTGGTCATAGAGTTCTGGTGTTTGAGTGCCAAGATCCTAGTCTGTTTTTAGATAATAGAAAGAAACATGAGACTGGAAAATGGAGGTATGAGGTTTTACCAAGTCCTTTTGACTTGAAGTATATTTTATGTTTGTGAAGGACGGCTGACATATAATGATGTAGGCTTCAGGTTTGAAATACCTCGCCTTCCTGTAATAAAGCCAATTTCTGACTAGGTCAACTCAAATTGTAATTTTGGGAGGATACTCTATGGAGGTCTGTGAGAGGCAACCTTTTAAAAACAAGGTCTTAATGGTACTGTAGAAACATTAGTTTCTTTGATTTCTCTATGTGTTTCATTGAGGCTTCCAACCCGGTCATGTAGTGCATGGGGTCCTAACTGGTTGTTGGCATGGATGCCTGAGGTCACTTCTTCACTGGGCAGGAAGTGTAGTTTGTAAAGAGCTGTGGTTTTCATGACCAGGAAAAGCAGTAGATAAAACTTAAACTCTTTGTTCTCTCTAGAAGCATAAAAATAGATGTGACCCACTAAAAAGCTTCTCCAGTGGGGGAGGAGACAGGGAGTAGGGGAGTCCTTTCTTATAATGTCTCAGACATTATAAGTGAGAGTGTGCTTTGGGGAAAACAAGAACATTTTGACTTCAGCTCTTAATTTCAGTGATTACATTTAGCTGATGGGAGATGATTGGCATAGAACTGCATTGGCTCTTTGTGAATGGAAGACAAAGATATATAAAAAGAAAATACATAGTAAACTGCGGAAGTTTAAGAGCTTTTTGCTTATGAAACTCTGAGGAAGTGATTGCTTGGTGCTCAGTATTCTAGTGATAGGTATACAGATACTCAAGATAGACAATTTGAGATATAAGGCTTTTGTGTATTTGAGTGGAATAGCAACGTTCTTTGACCAAGTGTTCTTTCTTACCTTCAGCTTCCATTGTATTTATCATCTGGACCACCATGAAGTTCAGGCTAGTGGATTGTCAGTCGGTGAGTTTACCTGTCATTAAGTGGGTTTCCATGATTAGAACTTCATTTATAAGTTTGTACTTTTAGGTAAGAGGGGGTGGTGGCTGAAAAGGACTCTTTTTATTGAGTCTTCTGTAGGTAGAGGAGTGCACCTCAAAGTGTTAATACATCAATATTTACACTGTTAGGGGAAGCCATTTAGTACAGAAATGCAACCTCATTCTTTGTATGGTGTTTGCCCATCTGTGGAAAGAGGACTTGTATGCACTTTGTTCCTGGTCTTTTTTTTTTTTTTTTTTTTTTTAACCTGTGGCACTCCTCTGCTTGACAGGACTGGCGGGAGCTGTGGGTGGATGATGCCATCTGGCGGTTATTATTCTCAATGATACTTTTTGTCATCATGATTCTGTGGAGGCCATCTGCCAACAACCAAAGGTTTACTCTCTCTTACCTCTTTCTTACTTTTTTTTTTTTTTTTTAGTACCATTTGAGCAATGTCTGTTTATCCAAAGAGCATTTCTAGAATTTTTGGTGTACAACCAGTTGCTGTATCTATCTCCAGGGTTCCTGAGCAATATGTGTAGGGATTGGTGGAAAAATATGGTTAATGTCATTCCTTTCTGATCTCAGAAGTGGAAGCTGCAGTTGAAGAGGATGCATGGATTCTCCCTCATGGCATAACCATTTAAAAAGAGAAATTAATACTGAGATTACCTTATAGTTGAGCATTAATCTAATTTATAATCACTGCATTGTGAAGAGTAGTCAAGTGATACAAATTGTTGAGATGAGAAATCTCTTAAAAATAACGTAAAAGTATTTGAACTTTCTGAGTATCATTCTTATGATGTCTATTTCTTTTCCTCTAAAGGTTTGCTTTCTCACCATTGTCTGAGGAAGATGACGATGATGAACAGAAAGAGCCAATGCTAAAGGAAAGCTTTGGTAGGGACAGAATCCCGATGTTTCTGTTTTTTGAGATAAATCTAACTGCTGATTTGGCAGCCCTGGGGAGTGAAGTCTTCTGTTTTCTGTAAAACCAGGAACAGGTACAGCAGTGTAAACTTCCATGCTGTCACTGCTATACTTTTTCGTAGCTTTAGAGGAAAACAACTAGTAGGTATTCAGTTCAGTCTTTTACATATCTTCCAACCATGGACTTCTCAGATGAACCTGGCTAGTGAGAGTGTTAATGTAATGGTTGTTTTTTCTTGTGTAATCCTTTTCCAGAAACTGGACTGAAACCAACAATTTACTTCATGTAGGCCATCCTCCCTTAGATGGTGGGGTCTTTCTGTTGCTACTGCTAGACAGATTAAGGTTGAGTTTTCTTTTCTTTTTTTTGTAAATGTGAATTAGATGTTAGATGTCATTCCTTGAGCCCTTCAGTTCTAATCATTTCACTTATCAGAAAGATCTAAGGAAGAGAAGAGGGAAACTGACACTACAGGAACAAGGAAATTATGTACAATGTAAACTGAACAAGCAGACCATTTTTCTCTTACACAGAGGTGTTTATCCATTGAACTTATTTGCTTGTCCTACACATACATTATTTTTCCCCCTCTGTGTCCCTACAAAATTACCGGTATTCTTTGGGACTTGAAAAGGGGCTCTCTACTTTAAATAAATAGCATGCCTTTCTCTCCCAAGTCATTCTTTGGCTTAAGGTGGCTATTCCTACAGCATAAATCCATCTATACTCTATATGCTGGCCTAGTTTAATCACCCAATTTTATTTTTTCTTTCCTTTGCAGAAGGGATGAAAATGAGAAGTACAAAACAAGAGCCAAATGGGAATGTGAAAGCAAACAAAGCTGTGAGTATGCCATTCCTACCTTGGTAAAGATTTCACAGTAAAGACAAATCCAGCTCTTTCAGGTGGCTGCCACTTGTGTAGGATCTCTTTGAGAGTAGAAGAAAGGCAGAAGGAGAACAGAAATTCCATGGACTTGCCAAGATGGTGGGCTGGGTCAACGTAGCAAGTGTGGTGCTTGTGAAAAGAGTGTAAGCATGCAATTAGTTTTCCAGTAAGTCAGACCTTGTCATGTGCTTTGAGAATTTGTGTATTCCTTGCATCTGATGCAGTAGGTTCTTGCCTGTGAAATTTCATGCTGCTCTGAATCACTGTCTCCAAGGTGCCACCCTGCCTACCTTCTGCTTAATATAGTCTGTGACTAACGTCTTGGGTTCTGAGATTTGCATAAAAATGGACCGTACAGAGGCTGAATTGAATTTTGAAGGAATTTATGGTATTTGGCTTATGCCTCCGAATCCTGTATGCTTCGTCAGCCACTTTGGTGTATCTACAGCCACTGGAAGTGCTTTTATATCTTTTGTAGGTCCAGCTAAAGTATTTGCATTTTTCACTAGATAAGTTGAGTTTTCTACAAAACTTATTTGGGAAATGGATTCCAAAACTGCTTCTGAGAGAACTGTACTTTTGTTAAAAAATACTTACATTGTTTAGAATCTGTTATGCCATCAGAAATCTCTTTGCCAATATCATAGACTTTGATGTTCTTGAGTCGGTAAGCAAGGGCATACTTACATCAAGTAAAGGTGACAAAGGCCACTACTACTAGAAATGGTCAGTGCTCAGACATTGAAAGAAATATGTGGTATTAATTAAAATGTCATGTGTTTATAAAACATGAAAATCAATAATCCTGCCAATACCATAAACGTTTTAATATGTCTACAAAAATTAACAAGATTACATTTAAGATGGGGTATACATCATGCCATATTTATTTGTTGACATTTTGTATTATGTAAATTTATTGGAACTTGAGTAGGCTTGACTGATTAGACATTGGTTTAAAATGGTTCCAAATTACCAGGTTTAGAAATCTGCTTTGAACTTAATGGTGATGATTAGCCTTGGATCTGGATTCCTTAATCCAGAATTATTAATCAGAGTTTTTGTTGGATAATCCACTATAGTTCTATTGTGTTTTAAGTAGCTTGGAACAAAAAAGGCTGTGCATTTCCAAATACCTTTAGAGAACTCTTTGGGTTTCTTTCTTTCTTTCTTAATGTTTGCATTTATTCATTAGCTTGTCTGTTTTTTATTCGTTTCCTTGTCTGTTTCTGTGCTTCCAGCAAGAAGATGATCTGAAGTGGGTAGAAGAAAATGTTCCTTCTTCAGTGACTGATGTGTAAGTATCTTACTGTAGCAAGTAAGCCAATACTTGGAACAGTGTTGGAAATGCATTTTCAAATGCCGTATCTAGCAATTGCTGAACTCACTCTGGAGCCTCTGTATTTACTGGTATGTATGTCTAAGGTGTAGTGAGCACTGTTACTCTCAAGTACAGATTTGCATTGTTTTTCTCTCAAAACCTGCTGCTTATGAAAGCATATGCTATGCATCTCTGATTTATTCAGTCCATAAGGTGCAAATCTGCCCTGCCTTCTTTTTTGGCAAAACCATACTCCTAATAGTATTCACCCTGAAGTGCTCATCCAGCTAGCTAGCAGTATGCTAAGTAGAAGGCATCTTCTAGAGTGCTCTGGCTGACCTTTGCAGAAACTGGATCCAGTAACATGGAAATAAAGGCGATAAACTACGAGTATATATAAATTGGCCACTAGCTTCTGGTGGTTGTGCGTTAATAGGGAGTGAATGTGTAAGGGTCAGAACCTACCAGCACAGGAAACTGCTGGATGGCATTGGAGGACTAGCTAAATACAACCTCAGGTACATGTGCTTTAGCTGCCTCTGTAATGCAAAGTGGACAAGTAGGAGTGTAGTTCAAAGCATACAATGTGCTTTATCCCATATCCCAAGCTGGGCCCATAAACTTGCATGCATGAGCATGTTGATAAGAGCTTTGTGAAGATGAGAAGGGGGTATTGAGATGTGTGCATGGCTACACCAAGCAAGCCAACCGTGCAGACATACCCAAAGAGTACACTTGTAGTTTTATGCATAATACTCAAGTCACTATTTAACAGGCTGTATACTCGGTAAAACTGCAGCTCCCCTGGTAGTATTTCGTTCCTCCTCTTTCCTTTGGTGAAGAAATCCTTAAATTTGTCCTTTGAAATATAGACTGGGAACATCTTAAATATTCACTGTAGCTGGCAAAGGTCCATGTATAATAATCTGACTGGGGAAAAGTCCCTTTTTCTGGAGGTGACCGCAGGTGCCAGTCCTGTTTTTCAGCAGTACCAGAAATTAGTACTTCTTTTAAGATAATCAGGTCTCTGTTCTGAGACAGTATGTTGGTGACATGTTTAGCCTTAAGGGTTTACTTTTCTTTTGCTTTTGAAGTTTTTACATGTAGGTAAATTCCTAGCCCTTACTCCTGACAAGTATAGGACAGTTGATAGGTTTTATCCTATAGATGAACAAGTTGTTGTAACACATTGAATATAAGCACTAATATTTTTATGATAGAAACTGTTTCTATTGTGAACTCCTTGTACCATATATCATTACTAAGAATAATAGGATGAAGTCATTTTTCATCATCTTTGTTCTCAATCCTATAATTTCTAATGACTTGTTGGCAGTTTAGTGAAGTTAAAATAAACCTGCTTCTCTTTTGTATGATGCACTACAAGTATACACAAGTGTTTTGCTAGATGCGAATTGGTGAATAACTTTTTAAGCTTTGTAACTGTCAGAATATCTGGGCCTTCTGTTCAGTAGCTGTTTGTTAGCAATATGGAAACCATATGTGAAGAAATGGTATCCATCCTGCTTATACGTTGTTTGTTACAATTGAAAACACATCAGTGATGGAACATAAATTTATCTGTGCTAAAACAGCAATAGTCTATAATTTCTACTGGAGTACAAATCCTGATAGTGAAGGAGGCTCAGAGCCTAGATTTAAATACTAATCTACTTTGCACAAATTCAAGTCAGTGTATGCATGTCAGGAAACAAACAGAAGTTTCAGTATACTGCACTGAGGAGAGAAAAAAAAAGACACACTTTTCTCATTTTCGTGGGGTTTGTGTTAATACTTCTTTTTAAAGGTAGGGTTCCCCCCTGCCCAGCACACTGAGACTATTTGTACTAGGGTATTCTTTTGGCAAAACTACTTTGGTCTGGGTAGAGAAAATTGATGGTCTTGACTTGGAATTTGCTGGTATACAGAAACCCCTCATGTTGAGACAGGCATGTTGATAGATCAGCACTGTACGAGTAAAACTTATTTGTCTGGTGTGGCATGGTTCTACTATATTAAGACAATGCCAAGCTTTGCCAGTATATTTACATCCATACTAAGAGCTTTTTGCCAGTGTAACATACCAATATTCCTATCCCAATAAATCCCCTTTGTATGTATGGATATAAATACTTTTTCTTTTACCTGGATGCCACCTTCCAGAAACTCTCATGGCTGGTTTGTAGTGGTAATGGGTACTTGAGAGCTGGAAAATGAAATCAGAAATTAAAAACTGACTTGAATATTTGATGCTGCTTTGTGGGCCCTGCTTTTTCATGCTCTTTTCATTTCTCTCTGTGATTGTCTCCTAAGTTCCCTAATTTCACCAAAAACTCTGTGCTCTTCTCCATTCCATTCCTTCTTCCCCTCCTCCTCCCTCCCCCAAAAGCTAGGGATACTAAAAGTTAAATCCATCCTTCTTATTTACAGCAATTAAGTGTCCCATATTTTTGTAATAATCTTTTTTTTTTCTTTTTACTGCAGTGCTCTTCCAGCTCTTCTGGATTCAGATGAGGTCAGTAAACATGCCTCTAGCACCAACTAAAGTCTTATGACATGCCAAAGGAGTCATGAGTTAACTACTAAGGAGGTCAACTTGGCCTGTTTGAAATGAGCTCTGTTCTTGTCAACACAGCAGGAACAAATTGCATAAGAAGCAAGACAAATTTGCCTTAAATAAGAGCACTGCAAATCTGTGCTCAGTCAAGAGAGTTTCAAGGGTGGTACTATCTAAGCAGCAGACTGTCACATGAGACCTTAATTGCTCTTCTTGCAGTAATACTGTGTGGATTTATATAAATTGGAAAACAAAACTGCATTTTCCCCATTCCCTTTCACATTTGAATTGTTGTTTGGATTTTGTAGAAGTACAGCCAGATTTCCTGTTCTGTAAATGCCATTCCACAAACTAGGTTGTTTCTAAGGCCAGATACAGACATTACACTTTTACTGGTATAAGTGATTGGAAACCAGTCTATACCCGTAACAGAACAGAAGTTCAGCACACGTGGACTGGTTTAAAAATGGTGGAACCTGGTCTTAGATTTGCACTTTCCCTCCACACCACCCAAAGGGTGAATGTGTGTTTTTTTTGCTACCAATCTACACCACTTATAGGAAACTGTATAACTTAGATTGATTCTGCCTCAGGCTTTTTGAAGGTCTGTACCTAGCTTAGAAAGTTATTTCTTTTTTTTGTTAACATTTGCCACTTGCATTCTGCTTTTAGGAAAACTAAAGGATTTATATATGAAAAGTGTGCCTCTTTCAAATATAAAATCAGTCTCCACTATGGATAAATGTCACAGGAACAGCTCTTCTGTTGATATAGTAGACGGCATGATTTATCACCGCTTATATCTGGAATCTCTCTGGCAAAAACGATTCTAGTGTAACTTAGATTAGTGTATAATTGCTCCTAACTTCCTGAAGTGTAACTTTGCACTGGAAAGGAGCTACTTATACCAGTGTAGATCTGTTTGTTGTATATCTTCTCCATGTTCACAATATATTTGTGTCTGCAACCTTAATGGGAGAAGATGGATTAGTAGAACATTCAGAGTATTTGGGCAGCTTTTGTAGAAACTTTTCAGGTGGTTGTTTTTTTGTTTTTTTGTTTTTTATATATATAATCATAAGGGTTCGAACTTTAAGGCTTAATTAAAGGTATCCTTTTAAGTCTTTTTGGGGAAGAACTAAGAACCCTGACTGTCTCCTGGTTAGAAACAACAGTGTCAGTGTTTGAGTGTGTTTCTCTGTAACTAGGATGAAGTCTTCTATATAACATTCAATTTCAGTTCAATTCAATTCAATTTATTAAGGATTTTGGCTGAAAGCCATGCTCCCGAAAACAACATAACAGACATACAACCATAATATAAATTTAAGTAAAAATAACAGAAATGCAAATATAATAATAAAATAGGGCCAACCATTATAAAAGCACTAGCAAATTACTTGTGAAGAATGACGGGGTTGGGGGGAGGGGGCAGGGACAGAGCCCTGTGTTGCCCCCCCACCCCTTCGTCTGGGCACATTCCCTCACTCTTCCCCTCCTCCCCCCCCGCCACCTCTAAGGAGCGGGGGAGCCCACCCCATTGCTTCCACCTCCCAGGGAGCAGGGCCATGGGGTGCTGGCCTTGCCCCCGCACTCTGTCTCTGCTGTCATGGTGGTGCTTCGCTGCTGCCTCCTGTCTGGAATGCTCTTGGAGCACTCTGATTTGGTTGGTTGTTTCAGACAACCAATCAGTGCAAATAGAGCATTACGGACAGACAGACTAAGGCTTTTATAATATTAGAATTATTCCAACTCCTAGAATTAACATAATCAAGTACAAATATGGTGATAAATCAGATCATGAATCTATAAAAATGTTGTGCATAGGTCCACAATTAACACAGTAAAAAGCAAATATAGTGAGAAAGTTTATCTGTCATATCCAGTGTAAAGGCTATTTAGCTCTGATCGATTCAGCCTTGTATGGATCTGTTTGCTGGAGGAGAGCCATATTCCTTTTTTTCTCTGTTTGAGAAGTATGTCAGTTTCTGCAAGAATGGGGATTATATGGCTCTTTTTTCCTATGTGACATTTAAAAAAGTACAGAATGTGGATTATGAAAGTGAGAATAGTCTGACCTAAACTCAGAGACCAGGAGTTGGCATGTTTACATAAAAGGGTAATTTTGGTAGATGTGCACTAGCATCTATTCACATCTTACCATGATTGGAATGTTCTTTTTTTCAAAGTTAAATCACTGTTCTACAATGTATGGTTGTATCTATAAACACGTGAAGTATGGGTTCTCACTATGGGGACGTGAATGCACAGAAAAAAAAATGCAAGCTTCAGTATAATCCTTTTTTTTTTTTTGTCTTACAGGAAAGAATGATTACACACTTTGAAAGGTCCAAAATGGAGTGAGGAAGCACCCGCTTCTTGCTGTCAGGAGAGGGGGAGCTTCCGTTTCCGTTCGGCTGCCCAGTGAATCAGGGGCATCCTGCTGATCTGTTTCTTGATCTTAACCTTTGGATTTAGTTGCTGTACTGCAGTGAGGGTGTCTTGTACAGCTTGCTGTGGAAGAGGTGCACAAGGACATTGTTAAACCTTTGGAAACTTTGAAATTAAAATGTTGATGCAAGTTTGGATTTTTAAGCAATTTAAATGTGTATTATTCCAGCACCTTCTGTAACTTTTCAGATATTTAATCTGTCACTCAAATTCCTAACACCTGCCTGAGGGACTGTGAATTCAATGTTGCAATTAACTTTCACAGGTCAACTGCCTGTGCCTATTTTGGGGGGGGGGAGGGTAAAAGACAAAGAAGATTTATTGAAGAAACAGTCTTCCTGTTTTCTGGCAAGTGAATGGGTGATTGTTGGAGACCACATACTGGCTGGCTTGCAGGGAGAAGTTTTAGAGAAAGAAGCTCCTGTTGTTGAAGGAAGTCCAGTAAGATACCAAAAAGGGAATATTTGGAAAAGTTACAGTGATATTGATGATGGAGTTAAAAACAAACAACAAAACAAGTGCAATTTTATTCACAACACTGTGTAGGAAAGATTTTCTATTTTAAATGTCATTTACCTAGAAGCAACAGTTGCATAACTTTAGCATTTGTGGTTGTGGCACATCTCATTGCCGGCAATGTGGTGAATGCCTGAAAAATTGATTACCCTTCCCTTCAGAGTGTTGCGTGGCCTAATAAAAACTTCCTGCAGCACTTTACAAATGTGTGTCTGACTGTTAAAGTTAAGCAGAAGTTAAACAGATGTTTCTGACAGACTCTCCTCCCTGTGCAAGTGACGTATCTTTTTTTAAGAGATCTGTACCCATTTATGAGAAGAAGATGGCACCACCTTCCAGAGGCTGCAAGTTTTGTTTATCTATCCTGGCAGACACTGTGCTGACTTTGATGTGAATACCTGGTGCTGAGATTTTTGCTCTTGGTGTCTGTCTAAAAAATTTTTAAACCATCTGTTCATGTAAGTGGTTTGATTGATGGGCTTTTCTGTGTAGTCAGTCCCTGGACCAACAGGTACTCTTTGTTTAATCAATGTATTTGTCCAAGTTGCAGATTACTGTTCTGTACAAAAGGTTCTTGCCTTTCTCCCCCGCCCCACCTAAAGTGGAAAATACCTGAAGTGTCTTTTTGTTTTTGTTTTTATTTTATAGTCTGGCCATGAAACTTCCACTTGGTGATAATGTATCTGTGTCACTGAGACTGTAAAGACTGAAGGCTAATTATAGTTTGTAATTAGACTGGAGGAAACACAGCTTGGCCCATAAATGCATGGGGTGTATTGCAGTCCTGTACAGATAACTGAGCTAGCTCTGAATGAGCCCATATGTGTACACTATACTCTGCTGACATGATGTTCTATGACTTTTCGTGGCTAATTAGCCGTGTTGAGAATCAAGATAAATCATGACTAGCTAGGGTATCCCTGCATGACAGAGTTTTATACTGTGTAAACTTACTTATTAGATCCTTTTGTTCAAAGGCATGAGTTATATGATCACTGGCTAGTTAAGCAATTGGTCCTTGCTTAATTTACCCCATGGCCAGGTTTCTTTAAAGATTAGGGGCCTGTTTGGATAACTGAGGTGGACTTTATTAGTACTAATTAGGGGTGCACTGATAGAGATTTTTGGGGGCCAATACTGGTAGCCGATATTTAAGGAGGCATATCAGCTGATACTGATCCGATACAGCTGCCTCCAGGCGGTAAGTCCAGTGGGGTCGAAGGGGAGCGGGGAGAGAAGGGGCGTGGGGGGGCAAATCAATGCCCTCTGTGGTGAGGGAGGGGGCAGGGGCTGGCACTACTGAACCGGGGTGGCGGGGCGGTGTGGGATGGAGTTGTAGCTCGGTGCAGCTCTTCTAGTTGGGGGCTGGGCTTGGAGCAGGCTCTGGCGGTGCTGGGAGGAGGCTGCAGCCACCCCTAATTTTGCTGCAGCTCTGTTCCCAGCCCTGTGCCACTGCCTGCTGTAGCCATGACCTTTCCTGGCGCTTGGATGGAGGTGTGGCATTGAACTGGGGCTGCGCCGGGCTCTGGGTGGTGGTGCGGGGCTGGGAGTGGACCTGTGATTAAATTTGGGGTGGCTGCAGCCTCCAGCCAGCACTGCTAGAGCCCACTCCTAGCCCAGCCCCCAATGAGAAGAGCCACAGAGCGCCACAGCCCGCCCTGTGCCACGCAGATCCAGGGGCACACCCTCCCCCCACCTCTCGCCCTCCCGGGGTGCAAGCAGTGGCAGGAGCTGCCCTCACCTCATGCGCAGTGCCTCTGTTCCACGCTCCCCCTGCCCCGGCTGAGCAGCGCCTGCCCCTGCCCCCTCCCTCTGCAGGGGGCATTGATCTGCCCCCCCCCATGCCTTTTCCCTCCCCCCTCTCCCCTTCCAACTTACCAGCTGGAGGCAGCTCTCCACACTGCTGGCTCTGCTCCTTGCTGTGCTGCACGTAGCACGGGCATTTATCGGCCATATTATCGGTCCCATCGGGCTGATTTCCAATATAGACAATTTTCTTCATATTGGTACCAATCCAACATTGGACCGATGTATCAGTGCACCTTTAGTACTAATATTTAACACATTAATGGAAATGAAGAAAGTATAAGAAAGGGTAAGGCATAAATTTCCTTACCAAGATTTTTTTTCTTCTTTCTACTTTCCCTCGAGTCACAGAGCACAATGGCGTCAGATCCATCTATTTACAAAGTATGTTCCCAAGTGCATGTCTAGCTTTTATAGAGAATGTTATCAAGATAGAAAATTGGGGAAACACCTGTTTTGGTGTGTCTGAAAACCAGGCCAAACTAGTTTTTTGTGGTATTTGAAAGGTATCAATTGGAAGAGGTTTAACATTGAGAAATCCAGCAAGGGGAGCCTCCTTTTACTATTCACTGGGACTTTGTAGATGAGAGAAACATTGGTCCATAAATTAGCTTCCTCCTCTATATAACATGCTTATTTCACACTGACAAATTAAAAAAAATCATTAGCACTAGATTCTTTTTTGCTTGCCTCTGAAGATTCTGGGAAGTTTAGTTAATGTGTTAATGTACATGCAGTTACATGCCAGGATCTCTAATTAGAAATATGATTTTACTTGCCAGCAGCTTGCTTGATTCAGAAATTGATGAGCTACAAACAGGAAACACTCATCCTTTTTATAACAACTTTTGTAGAGTAAAACTGCTCTCTAGTCTTACTGACTGCATGATGCTTCTATTGATTTTATTTGAGCACCTATTGATTTTAGAGGTGAATAGAACAAAAACATCACTTGACATGGGAAATGCATCAAGGAAAGGATTTTGTATGTACTTCTAATCAAAGGGAGCTAAAGGACAGAAAGATCTCTTTGGTCAGTTTCCTTCTGCTGACTAGGTCTGCCCTGAGAGAACCAAACAGGATATGGTCTTTAATTTTTTTTGGAAGATTTTCCTTGAGCTTGTAGCCTCTCTTTTGAATTCCCTTTTTTTAACACCCAGTAATTATGACACTCTTATCTTATTCCTTTCTAACAGTCATCCTCTTTCCATCAGTTAGAATGGAAGTCACTTGCCACTTAAGTTCACAGGGTTGTTGATCAAGATAGTACAATTGAACTTTTGAACCAAAGTGGAAGACTGGCTCGAAACAACTTCCAAAACTGGCTGGGTTTATAACAGCTATAGGATTTTAATAAACTTAGCAGAGAGAGCATATGGTCAGCCAAGCATGATGGTGGGTATGATTTATACTGTCTCTTACCTTTTTCTTTAATAGATTTATTCAATATTAAAGTTTGCTTTTCATTCAGTGGACAGCTGCTACACCTTGTTCCTCACATGCACAATAGACCCCTCTTTCTTGCTCCCTTAACTTGTCGTTGTTTGTGTGTGGATGGGGTTTTCTTGCATGTTTGTGGGGAAGAAACAATTTACTATCATGAATTGCCTGTTGCAAAATAGCACAATGATGCCCCTGGCTCATCTGCAGCCTTATTATGGGAAACTTTTTACTTGAGAATAGTCATTGTGCTGCAGGCCACTTTGCATTATAAGTACTGCAATATTAATTGCATGAATTTGAAGGAGTGTCTCGAGACCTTGTTTAACTGTTAATTAGCTTGAATTGCGTTGAACATCTAACTGGAAAGCAGAATTTACTAGAAAACAAATTATGTTTATTCTTTTAAAACTAAAGCACCTCTATTTTTAAACAAAAGCCAAATTTAAAACAATCATTAAATGAAAGGCAGTAGTGGGAGGGGGAGTGGGGAGAGGAGAGCACATCAATACACTCAAATACATTAATTTTCTTCCAATATTATTTGAGTGCAGAAGGGTTTAATAATTAGAACACAGTGTAGACATGTAGACTTTGTGTGCTAGTTATTTAAATTATACATGCCTTTTTACCTGTTTTGTAAAATGGCAATAATGCTTTAAACACAGTAACATTTATTAAACAGGTCTTATAGTAACTATAAAGAATGATGAGGTAGTCTTTGTTCACTAAGTGTTGAGCTTTGGTGTGGGAAAGGGAGGGCAGTGTCTGGTGCAACTGGTGTTTGTGATCTTACAGCAATGCTATAATGATCTTGCCAAATGCATGATACATGGGAAACTTTCACTGAATGGACAGGAACACAATATGAGTTATAGTGACAAAATCAACGTGTCAAAGGACAATGAGTGGACCAAGTTGGTGGAAGCTTGTTCTAGAAGTACAGAAATGTAGTTCTAGTAATGAGTATGGGATCATGTAACACTGGAAGAAACATCACAGGCTTGATGGAAAGAGAATGTCAGAATCATGTATAAATGCTGAAGAGAGTGTGTTCTCCAGTGCGACTAGGCATGATTGTTTTATTAATACCCTAGATATGTAAATAGCTTGAGAGTGCACCCATAAGGATCCAGGTGAAGCAGTGGAATTGTATGTTGCATCTTTCACTACAGTTGCCCCACTTTTCTGTGGAAGAGGCAGATTCCTCACAGGTAGTTTGCACATCAGTAAATTGTAGCATGGCAACAGTTGTATGGGGATAAAATGATTATTACCTTATTACTAAAATGTAATCATCTTTCCATTAAACCTGATGCCATATTCGTGTCTCACTGCAAACTATTAGCAGGAAACGGCACAAGATGTTAGATGAGACAGATCACAGGAATGAGCAAGTATTGCAATTTCCTTTGATAACTTGTGATTTTAGCACCTGGTCGCTTGGATCATGATTATACAGATATTTAATATATCTAACTCCAGTGGCTAATGTTACATAGTGGTGCATGTCCCTTTCTGTCTCCTTCTCTTGGATGGGGGCCTCTAAATGTCTTTGGAGGAGGGAAAGTAATCAGTGGCTTGAGGTCTTTAGACAGCGTCTACACTGGAAAGTCATGTGCGTTATGATCTGAAAGAACATGACACGGCTATGTTGGTGTGTGCACAGCTGTTTGCTCATGTTGATTCCATCTGTCCTCTATGCAGTTGTGTTGGCGAAAGCCGTTGTTCCAAAACCACCTTCTGATGCAATGTGCTCTGTATCATTGCTTCCTGCATTGTGGAATGCAGCTGCAAGACCCAGGGAATTACGGGGGCCCTAGAAATGAGTACCAAGTGAAGGGACTACATTTTGGTGCAGATTGGAGATGAACAGCAGGAGCTACAAAACTTTTGGAAGAGAGAAGCCACATATATCTAGAGTTACAGTCCCTCCAGAATGAACTGCTGCTTTGAAAATGGAAAAATGGGTGGTGATTATGCCCTGGAAACTTGTAACCTCAGACTGCTCCTGGTCACTAAGACTATCAGTTTGAAGCAGGGGTCTGAAGCAATGGACTTGCTGGGCTGGGCTGGGATTACAAGTGGAATATATAGGCCAATTCTATCTTCAACTTTCTGACACAACCTCTGTGTACATGAACAGAAGGGGGAACTGTTCCATGGTTATGCAAGCATTGGTGGATCACCAGGGACATTTCACTAACACTGCTATTGGCTGGTGGGGGGAAAGAGAATGACTCATCTTCAGGAGCATAGGGCTCTTTCAAAAGCAGTACATTCATATTCATGGTGGTGAAATTCCAATAGGGCATTTGGGGACCTACCCTAGCATTTGCTGTCTTGGCTTATGAAGCTATACACTGGATACCTGGACAAGAGCAAGAACAGGTGAATCTAAACACGTGCTAAATGACTGTTTTGTCAACTGGTGATGACTTTGGATCAGGCTGGATCTCAGCAATTCGCAAATATTGCACAATATATTTGCAGCAAAGAAAACCTTTCCAGCAGGGTGGCAGGTGAAAATGGACAAACTGCTGGGATTTAGATTTTCTTTTTTTGTTTTGTTTTGTTTTTGACATAAGGGTATAGGGCAGAGACCTAAGTCCTAGGGCAGAGATGTTTGGCTGAGAGAGTCCTTAAGAGATCGTGTGTGTGCAATGTTTCAAAACGTGCTGGTTTTATTTTTCTTTTAGAGTGTATGGAATTATTATTATAAATGGTATATAAGCTATTTTATACATTGAAGGAACAATGGCTAATGTTTTGGTATGTACTTTTAATGATTGTATTTTTATATCCTAAATACTTACGTCATTAATTGCAAACAAAGTTAGAAACAGAATAATCTGTGTTTTAAAATATGGAAAAGCATGCTGAAAGCATTTTGTTAGTTTGCAAAAATATGACAGATTTTTAGGTTTGAAACAATTTGCACTGTTATGGAATGTGCAAGTGCCTTGCAAAGCCTGTAATAACCAATGGATTTTCATAGTTTCCTGTGTTTTTTCCCCCAGGTGTGGAGCAGAATGGATGAGAATACTGGCTATTTAGGGCTGTGCGAAGCTTTGGGTGCTGATTCAATTTGGAGGAGATTCGGCCCAATTAGGTGGCCGAATCTCCAAATCCGAATTGAATCAGGGGACCAACTAAAAGGTCTGAATCGATTTGAAGCTCTCTGAATCGGTTCGGAAAAGATTTGGACAGCTTTGGAGATTTGGGCAGTCCCTGGTGGCTGCAGCAAGGAGCTGAACCTGGACTACATGCTGGTAAGTAGGAGGTGGGGGAGGAGGGACTAGAGGAGAGGGGAGGGGACCATGGGGGG
>NW_005843038.1:0-4755 GCF_000455745.1 Alligator sinensis
GGGCCGGTGCTGCTGGGGCAGCCTCCCTGACTGCCTGGGCGAGCGCCAGGGCCTTGGGGGAGGCGAAGCCTCACTGCTGCAGGTGCTCGGGGGAGCGTGACCTGCCGCGCCTGGGGGGGCGCGCGGCGGGCGAGGAGGCTCCGCATCTCCACGCGGCATCCCAGGGGAGCTTTGCTCTGCTGATAACGCGGAGGGAGGGAGCAAAGTCTAAACCTCTGGGGCAGGCCGGCGCCCCAGGCAGCGCGGAGGGGAAGGATCCTTGAGCGCCCGCGTGCTGCTGGGGCAGAGCGTGCCAGGGATGGGCCTGGGGACCTGAAAGGGGAGCAGGGACGGTGGCAGGAGGTGGCCGGTGACACCTCAGTCTCCTGCCAGGGTGGCTCTTGGGATATGGGGCAGCAACAAACTTCTCTTCTCCCTTTCTGTAGCTGGCAGAGAAGCCGACGACATTGTGAACTGGCTGAAGAAGCGCACTGGTCCAGCAGCCAGCACCCTAGCCGACGTCGCTGCAGCGGAGGCGCTGGTGGAGGCCAGCGAAGTTGCTGTGATTGGGTTCTTCAAGGTAGAGTGCGGGCGTGGGCCTTGGGGGCGGGGGGTGTCTGCAGCACCCTCCTGCAGGCCACACTGCTGGGAGCTGGCAGCCTCGCAGGAGGCCGGTCGTGGTCGTGAGGAGCTTGTTCCCCTGCCACACGAGCATCGGGGCGTCCAGCCTTTCCCGCTGGGGGTGTGGGACAGCAGGACCCCGGGCTCAGGGCTAACCCTTCCGTCTGTTCCCAGGACACGGAGTCGGGACCTGCCAAGCAGTTCTTGCTGGCTGCTGAGACTGTTGATGACATTCCTTTTGGGATCTCCTCAAATGGGGACGTCTTCTCCAAGTACCAGCTCAGCAAGGATGGGGTGGTCCTATTCAAGAAGGTGAGGAGTGGCTAGAATTGCACCCTGGACTCGGTTCTGAATCTCTCCCTGTTCCAGGGGAAAGGCTTCAGCTTGCCTTCTCATCCCTGCCCATGCAGTGTGAACCCTTAACAGCTGGGGGGAAGCAAAAGCACCAGCTGTCGGGGCCGCTGTGCGCAGGCACTGGAGCGCCCTGCTGCTTCAGTCTGGAGCAGGCCTGTTCAGCAGAGGGCAGCACAGTCGGCCTGTCGGGCCTAGCGTTGTGCTCATGTCCCCGGGCCTCTGCGGTTGTGGGTCCCCCTTGGCTCTAGCTTCAGCCTGCTTCCTGTCTTGGGTCTCTGGCTTCTGTAAAGCAGTTGGCCTGGGTGATCACAGCAGCGTGTCTGGGTGCTCTGCCATAAACTGCTGGGCTTGGCAGTCTGTAGCCTAGCCAGCTTCCTGCAGCCCTGCATCACTCCCCTGCCTTGCTCTTTAGCTGAGGTTGCCTTTAATGGCCCTGGCCTGCCCTGGCGGTCAGCTGGCCGGTGAGTTGGAAACAGCCATGATCTGCATGCAGCATCAGCTGCCTAGCTACTGCCTGGTGGGGGGTGAGTCTGGTGTGTTCTGTGTGCTGGGAGGAAGGAGCTGGCTGGCGCTGTTTAGAACAGCAGCCTCCTCTCTGGGCTGCGCTGGTTGAGGTCTGAGAGGCTGGACACAAGCTCCCTGGGAGAGCGGCTGGGGCTGGTACCTGTCAGGCAGCGAGACTGGGCAGAAGCTGCTTTAAGCTCCCAGATTAGACCTGAAAGTGTCATTTTGCAAGCATCCAATCTGTCCCAGGGCAGCTGCTTCTTGCATTCTTATTTCATCCTTCTCTAGCTGTCCCTGGAGAAGGCTGAGGGGCAGCAGCGTGGGGGGCTGCATTTCTAAACTGGAGTAATGTGCTTGAGCCCATCTGGTGAGAGAGACTGTGGGAGTAGCGCATCTGCAGAACGTAACTTGCTGCAGCTGTTGCTTTTCAGATGCTCGTGCCTTCCCTCTGGCCCTGCTCTGAGGCTGGTCCTTGTTGCATCTTGCTTTTGGGACCTGCGGCACTGGCTGTGTTTTGTGTGGGTGGCTGTTTGTGGCACTTCCACATGCCAGCCTGGAATTGGGTAAGGCTGGCATGTATCTGCTTGCAGGGGTTTTCACACCCAGTTATTTGATGGGATGGAACAAAGGCCTATGCTGGGAGGACTGGATCCTCCTACTAGAGGGGGGCAACTCACAGCCGTGGTAAGAACGGTTGCCCTGGCTGTCTGGGGCTTCCAGAGGTGTCTGCAAGACATTCTGCTGCCTCAAGTGCTCACAGATACGAGTAGGTTTGACTCATCCCTGCCCCACATGTTCTCCTCAATGCTGGTTTCCCACCATCCCCTTGTCAGGGACTCCTTCCACCATGGTCTGGACCGGCTTGACTGGCTAGATCTGTTGAGGGATCCAACCCCTAATTATACTCCTTCCCAGAGTTGCAGCTTGTTCTCTCTCTCTCTCTCTGCTGTCAGAGGCGGAAGGGGCCAGCTGGGCGGTGCTGGGGACAGCTAGGTCTCAAGGCTTCTCCACTTCTCTGGGTGAACTTGAGGGGGGCAGGGATTTGGAGGACCTGGGCTTGGTTGTCCCTGTGTTTGGGGGAGGGGATGACACAGACCCAGTTGGTCAAGCTGCACCAGAATGTCCATGGCACGAGCTGGCCGGCGGAGGGGGTGAAACCAAGCGGGTGCCCTTCAGCCTCTGAACATTCTTGCTGCGTGTCTGCCCTTATGCAGTGGCAATGCCACAATCGCACTATAAATATGCCTGCTTTCCCAGCAAAGCAAACGGCAGCAAGCCTTGCTTGGTTACCAGTGAGACCCCCTAGCCACTGTCCATCTGGAGTCAGACCCAGGCTGGAAAAGGGGCCGAGCTGCTCTCCTCCGTTGTCTGTGGCGTCCATGTGGGTCTGAGCACTGAGTGGTGACGGCATTTTTGAAGGCATGAGGGGATGGAGGAATGACTCCTGGAAAGGGGCTGACGGCTGCTGCTAAAATTACTCTGGCCGTCCTGCTCAGCTGGCCAGGTTGAGGCTTCCTGCTGTGGGAACACTTTGGTCACCCTAGAAATAGCATTCCACTGCCTTGCTGCTGCCAGGAATGTGCAAGCACCCCCTACCCCAAGGCTTTTGTCGGCCCAGCGGATCAGAGTGGACCAGCGGCTGACCCTCTGACCCCATGCGCCTCTCCCCTCTCCACCCTTGGTGCTCCTCTGCTGGCTGCCCAGAAAGGTTCTGAGAACTGGAAATGAGTGTCCTGGTATGAAGGGGACTTGGCACCTGTGCTCCAACATCTGCTCTTGTCTCTAACAATAGAGGGTGATGCGTTCCCTCAGGCCCTTGTGTCGGCGGCTGCATGGTGGGCCCTGCTGGTGGGGACATGGACTCATGAACAGCCCAGTTTGCCAGCTGATGCTGATAGGCTTCCGGTCAGCCCCATGCACAGACCAGCTGCAGCGGGAAGCTGCCCCCGCAGCCCAGTGACCACGTCTTTGAGATTTGTGGTGCCTTCTTGCTGGCTTGCCCAATGCCTCCCAGAATGTTGTGAAGCCAGCTGTTAAATTTGGAGCCTGTCAGTGGCATTCTTCACAAGTCCTTGTGTGGTCATGCAGAACCGTGCCAGGAGCAGGGTTCAGTGCCCTTCCTGCAACTACTCTCATTGCCTCTCTTCCCTCAAGGCAGGCATTTGTGTTTCCCTACTCTTAAGACAATCTCCTTTGTTTCCCCAGTTTGATGAAGGTCGCAACAATTTTGAGGGCGAGATCACAAAGGAGAATCTGCTGAACTTCATCAAGTCCAACCAGCTGCCTCTAGTGATCGAGTTCACTGAGCAGGTATGGCCTTGCTCCTTGGAAGCAGCAGGCCTGGGTGGAAGCCTGGAATGAAGCTGGGGGCTGTGTTCTGGCTTGGAGCCTGCCCTGTTGCAGCCCAGTGGAGCGGGAAGCCTAAGTAGAGCTCTAGTCCGGCTGTCTCCTGTGGCCAGCAGCTCCAAGAAGCCTTGGTGCTGGCATGGTAGGTACCTCCTCTGATGGAGCTCTCATGTTCCTTCCAGACTGCTCCAAAGATCTTTGGAGGAGAGATCAAGACTCACATCCTGCTGTTCCTGCCCAAGAGCGTTGCTGACTACCAAGAGAAGCTGGACAACTTTAAGGCAGCTGCTGGGAACTTCAAGGGAAAGGTGAGATGGGCAGGGGCTGGTGGTGGGCCTGGCTGCTCACCTGGTCTTTGAGGCAGCTCTGACTGCAGCTGCCACGCTTCCAGCCTCCCTCAACCAGCAGTTGCTCCTGGGCCTGGCTTTCAGCTGCAGGTGCCATCTGCCCGCCTTCACTGCTGTCTCGCCTGCAGTGCACTTGGCCATGCAGCAGCTGGCTAGTCTCAGAGACTCAACCAGGTGTAGGGCATTTGTGCACAACCTCAGTTCCTGCAGCCCCAGAATCAGCGCTAGCATGCAGTGAAGGGGGCTCCAGGGTGGAGGGGATGCCAGCTGATTGGCAGCACGAGAGACTTGGCAGCAGCGCCCTTTCCCTAAAGGGATGTCTTGTCTTCACCATCTCTGTTTGACTTCCTTCCAAAGATCCTGTTCATCTTCATAGACAGCGACCACAGCGACAACCAGAGGATCTTGGAATTCTTTGGCCTGAAGAAAGAGGAGTGCCCGGCTGTGCGCCTCATCACCCTGGAGGAAGAGATGACCAAGTACAAGCCAGACTCTGATGAGTTGACGGCTGAAAAGATCAAAGAGTTTTGCAGCAAGTTCCTGGAGGGCAAAATCAAGGTAATGGGGCCACTTTGCAGGCAGTGACAGGGAGCAATTGATTCCT
>NW_005843038.1:4809-9343 GCF_000455745.1 Alligator sinensis
TTCCTGCTGTGGAACGTGGGTGAAATGTTATGCTAGTCACACGGAGAAGGAAGGAATCATTCAGACAAGCTGCGCAGCTTGTCTAATGGTATAGCTTTGCCTGAGCCTCGAGCTGAGACTCAAAGGGCAAACCTGGGGGCAGGGTGCCAGCACGCAAATAGCCACCTTAATATGCTGAGCATTTCCACAATGAAGCTGGTGGCTGCTCTTTCTGCAGGTCATGTGAGCTTGGTGGGGTGCGTCCAACTGCAGCTTCTGTCTCGGCAGGCAGAGGAGGGCTGCCAGCTCTTTTGGGCTGCACACAGCCCATCTGAAGATGGTGGCAGCCGTGCGTAGCTGAGCTGCACTGACTGCAGCTGTGTGAACTGCAGGCTCCGCTTGCATGGGAACAGCTTGCTCAGCACGTAGCATGTTTTTCTACAGAGTCAAGCACTAGGCTTCCCATGCAGGGAGCCTTCAGCCTAGACTTGTCCAGGGTGGTAGGCGGGGAACTTCCCCTAAGAGGAGGAGGAAATGATGGCGTCATCTGACAGCTCATAGTGTGTGGCTCAGCTGTTCAGCAGCTTTGGAGAAATGGGGTTTTCCTAGGGATGTGACTTAGCCAGCAGATTTCTCACCGCTGTATGTGCCAGCTTTTCACTTGCCTCTCTGGTTCCAGCCCCACCTGATGAGTCAGGACCTCTCTGATGACTGGGACAAGCAGCCTGTCAAGGTCTTGGTTGGGAAGAACTTTGAAGAAGTTGCTTTTGATGAGAAGAAGAATGTGTTTGTGGAGTTCTGTGAGTATCTTGAGTGCTCCCACCGGGACAAGTGGGAGAGGGAGGAGGCACCTTTCCACAGATGCCAGGTGACTAGGGAGGAAGAACCTTCTCTAGGGCTTGGCTCAGACCAGCATGTGCAGCATGTGACATGTCTGCTCAGTGCTCTCCAGGCTCATGCCTGTTTCTGATGTGCAGATGCTCCCTGGTGTGGTCACTGCAAGCAGCTGGCTCCCATCTGGGACAAGCTGGGTGAGACCTACAAAGACCATGAGAATGTTGTCATTGCCAAGATGGACTCAACAGCCAACGAAGTGGAAGCAGTGAAAATCCACAGCTTCCCCACACTCAAGTTCTTCCCTGCAGGCTCTGGCAGAAACGTAAGCAAGCTACTGAGCTACAGTGCACAGCATGTGGCTCCTAACTAGGCGAGCAAGGCGCTTCAGGAGCCTCGCGGTGACGTGGTGGGAGGGCGCTGAGAGCCTAAGATGGGTCGGTGTGAAGTCTGGAAGGAGTGGGGGACTCAGGCACATAGCAGGACGGTGCACTCACCGGTGGGCTGTTCTCTTCTCGCAGCGATCTCAGGAGTCTAGTGGCTGAGCTGGGCTCTCTCTTGGTCTCCTATGGGCGAAGGTGAATGTTTAAACTCCCTCTTGCTTGGCATGTCCAACTGCTGCTCAGAAAGGGAACTCCCTGCTCCCAGGCCCCAGCGCTCCAGCCGGGCGTGACGGACCTCTCTGGCTTTGCCTGCAGGTGATAGACTACAACGGGGAACGGACGTTGGAAGGCTTCCAGAAGTTCCTGGAGAGCGGAGGCCAGGACGGTGCTGCAGATGATGTGAGTGACCACTTGGGCCTGTGTCGGAATCCCTTCCTTTGGGGAGGTCCTGACTGCTGAAGATGCCTCTGGCTGTCGTCTTAGCACAGCGAATGCTGTGGGGCTGTGGCTGCAGTGTAAACTACCCCTGCTGGGGCAGCCGGCCTGAGTAGGGGGGCGGGGGGTGTTTGAATGGCCAGGGTGCCCTGCTGCTCGGAGCTTTGGGGCTGCAGCAGGCTGTGGGGCAGGGACTGGGTAAACCCCCATCTGTGGGTGGTGGAAACGCAAGCAAGTGGAAACTGCTGAGATTGGTACCGGAAAAATGAGCTGTGCACAGAGTTCAGTCTCCGGTAATCAGGGTGGGGGCCTTGGCTGTTTAGTGGTTGCATTAAGATCCTGTTTGCAATACGTGGGAACACGAGTGGCACTGTTAGTTGCAGTCGCTGGGTGCAGCTCCTGCCTTCGGGGTGGTCATCAGTGCAGCCACTGGCAGCTGGGAGCTTGCTGAGCTCTGCAGCAGTAAGCCCCTGGGCTTCGCTTGTCTCATGCAGGTTGGCTGGAGGGGCTGCTCCAGATACCTCAGCTTGGCAGAGTCCTATCTATATTGCCTGACCAGAGCCCACAACTGGGTATAACCCCTTGTCTTTAAATGCAGGATCTGGAGGATGTAGAAGCTGATGAAGAGGCAGATATTGAAGAAGATGAGGAAGAGGACCAGAAAACCCACAAGGACGAGCTGTAACGAGGAGAGTAACCTGCCTAACCCCAGCAGACACTACACTGGCTGCTCTGCCAGTGGCCAGGCCAGGCCAGAAACCCATCAAGATTTAAAAATGGAAGGCGAGTGACTGGAAACACAGGAATTGGTTTAACATACCCTTTGCCCTTCCCTTGTCTGCTCGCTCTCTACTGTCTCTCCCCCTCCCTCTCTGGTTCTGGAAAGGGATTTGTCCTTAGGTAGCAGCCCAGGCGCCTGGGCCTCTTTCTTCTGTCATTGTAATGTACTTCCTGTACATGGGTTTTGTTCCACATATGTTGTTGCTCTGGGTAGAAGCGGGTTGTGGGAGTGGCAGTACTGTCTCATCCCCTTATTTGGAGCCTTGCCAGTAACCTCCCCCAGGGAGGTTTTTCTCTTTCCAACCTGAAGTTCATAGTTGTCAACCCAGCAGGGCCCTGACCACTGTCACAGCTGGGCTTTGTCACTTTTGTGTGTGTGCGTGTGGGACCACCGAGCTAGCAGGCCTCCTAATGCGGGGGGAGTTTCCTCACTGTTGGGGCTAGCGAGGCAGCCCCACTTGCTTTCCAAGACCCAAAGGACTAGTCCCAGCGTGGTAAGGGCAGGCATGGGCTGGGGCAAGCCCGGGGAGCGAAGACCCCACCGCAGGCTCGCTTGCTTAGATGAGACTCAGCAGAGTCATCTCCTTGCTGCTCAATCACTTTCTGTGCATTATTTTGTGGGGTGACGAGGCAGGCGGGGATGGAATGCAACCAGGACACTTAGCAAGGGGGTGGGTAGGGGGCAGGGCGGGGACCAGGGGCTAGGGGGTGTTGTGAAGGCCCCTGCGGAGCTGGGCTCATTCTGAGCATTCCACCACAGGAGCATTGAGCTGAACTTGGCCAAATAAAATTGAGATTTTAATACTAGCCTGTGTCTGCTTTTGTCTGAGTCTACCGTGGCCCTAGCATCAGGCCTTGATTCCTGTTGGAACTGGGACCAGGGGCCTTCTAGTTCAAGTGCTGTCGCCTGCTTACTGCACAGGAGCTCTGCAGCCTGCCGAAGCAGAGGAGCTTGGATGTGGCCAGGGGCTGTGCGCTCCCAATTGGGGGGAGAGGTCAGGGTTCAAGTCCCTTTGTCTTGCTTCCCTCTGCTCTACCATGAAGGCACTTGACCCCTGCTGGGTGCTGGCCCTACCCCTAGTACAGGCTCTTGGAGGCAAGTGACAACAGCAGACCTAGAAGGCGGCTCATAAAGTTGCTGCTGGTGCTTCCCCAACAACAACCAGTACCTCCGCCCTGTTCTTTGCAGAGCGGGCTGGGGGCGGTGCTGCCTCCCTCCCAGGGAGCAGCAGGACCCTGGCTCCCGGTAGGTGATGGCACAAGCAGCAGAAAGGCTACTGTGGCTGCACTGCCCCAGACCGGAGCAAGGTGGTAAGCTCCTGCTGGCCTCAGGCTGGGCTCTGGGATGAGCTGGTTGGGAGCAACAGGCACTGCCAGAACAGAGCTGGAAGTTCATTTCTGCTGCAGCTGCCCCCTTGTCCCCTGGTCTCACCTTGGGCACATCCATTGATGACAACATGGATGGGGGGAGGACTTGGAGAAACTGCCAGGATTTGTGTGCTCCCTCCATGCCTCAGTTCCTTGGTCTATACAGGTGTATATCAGCCTTGCTTTGAAGGCAAGGGGCCACCCACCCTTAGGCCTTATTTCCAGGAACTCCTCCAGGGAACCTTGTGCTGTTTGCAGCCCTGCTGCTGGGGCTCACATGACCCCACTGCAGCTCCAGCTATTTCCAAGCTGGCCACTTACCATGGGAAATAGTTTTGTAAGCAAATAGGCTCCAAATGTCACAGGCTGAGCGCAAGGCCCCTGTTCCTACACAGGGCTGCGTGCGTGCATTGGGCAACGGGACAGGCACCCTTCTGCCATCCACCGGTGTTGGCAACCCTGCTGCCCTGATGCTGTTCCAGCTGGAGGCAGGTGGCTGTGGTGCGGCTGACTGCGCTGATACCCCCAGGCCTTGGGGGCAGCTCGGGCAGGCAGCTGGCTGGGTAGCCATGGAGACCAAGCTCTCTGCTGCGCTGGAGTAGGCGCCGCTGACCCTGGTTCCGCAGTTGGCGCAGAAACCTCCAGGCGCTGGGCACCGGGTCTGTGGCTCGCTGTTTACGAGGCAGCACCTGCCTGGCTCCCGGGCAGAGCGGGTCGCTGCCCCCTCCCTCCAAGCGGCTGCCTGGCACATTCCT
>NW_005843038.1:9374-10561 GCF_000455745.1 Alligator sinensis
GTCACCCCTTCTCTGGGCCCGGGCGGCTGGCTGCCAGCCTCACAGGGGAGGGAGCAACCGGCCTGCGCCACTTGCTCACCACTGGGTTCATCTGACACCACATGTAAACACGGCTCAGCTGGGCCCGGAGTGGCTGGCTCCCCGGAGCCGCCGAGGCCGGCTCCTTGGGGCGCCCAAGGGGCCGTGGGAGCGGGGGCTCCGTGGCGCAAGGTGCAAAGCAGGAGGCAGCCGAGGCAGGCCAGTGTCGGATGAGCAGCTTCTCACTTGGGCATAAGGAATCCTGGCCGACCGCGGCTCCGCAGGGAGCAGGCAGTTGGTCCTAGCTGGCAGCCAAGGCTGCCCCAGGATCCCGCTGTCCTGCTCGTGCTCCAGCACGGCGATTCTCAACCCAGTGCTGAGATCCTCTTAGGGGGCTCGGGGACTGCCACGTGATGCGAGCTGTGCGAACGCCTTCACATGGCTCACGAGATAAGCTCGGCTTTCACTGGGGAGGCCACAGTGTCCTGCACGCTCGGCCCTGCCCTGGTCTTGCTGTCTTGTTTACCACAGCAGAATTGCTCAGTGATTTCCCCACACTCAGGAAATCAGTTCAACCCAGGGGCAGGCGGCGTCTGCATGCGCCTTGCTCTGGGGAGCGGTGCCTCGAGTCTCTGAGGGGTGAGAGTAGCTGCTTCGGCGGATGAGACGGGGTGGGGGAGCGGGGGCGCAGCAGTGACCCCATGAGCTGTCTGCCACGCGGCACCGGTGACGGAGTTGCTGCCCGGCTGCTTTGGCCTGCTGGCCGCCGGACCTCCCAAACAGGGGCTGGCTGGGCATCCCCGGCTTTGCGCCGCGGGTGGGAGGTGCTGCTGTCTCTGGGGGGCTGGGAGGGGAGGTGCTTACCTTGGGTCATCCCGGGCTGGCTGCAGTCGCACCAGACTGGCGCTGCTGGGCGCCGTGCACCTGGGGTTAAGGCTGTGAGCGGCTGCATGTGCAGACGGGCCCCGAGCGACCTCTTGTCGCTTCAGTGTCAAACCTGCAGTGGGACGCGGTGCTGGTGGGAGCCCCCCGCCGGGCTGGGCACCGCGAAGTGCCAGGAGCCCTGCGGTGGCAGCTGGGCTGCAGGCCCCGGGCGCTCTGTGCTGCCGGTGGCTCGGGGGCCTGAGGCCCTCCTGCCTCCCCTGCAGGTCCCTGGCCCAAGGCGGGCC
>NW_005843038.1:10788-11108 GCF_000455745.1 Alligator sinensis
CCACAGCCACAGCCACAGCCGAGCCGGCCCTTGGACGGGCACATCGACAGGTGGGATGAAAGCTGAGCCGCCAGCTTGCGCCCAAAAGCAGGAGGCTGGAGGGCAGGGCAGCTCGGTTACAAAACCTCACGGCAAACAGCATGAGCTGTAAATGCCCAAAATAGCCCGGGCGGGGTATATAACCAGCCCTGTCCTTGGAGAGCCCCCATCCGGAGCAGGGAGCCTGCCGCCCCGCGGAGTGTGCACAGCCGCGTCCTGCAAGCGAGCGCGCGCCCCCGGGACCGCGCCGGGGCCGTGGACGCGCTCGGTCGCCACCGCCA
>NW_005843038.1:13333-16660 GCF_000455745.1 Alligator sinensis
GCTATGGGGGAGAGGCCTGTGCCGTGGAGCCGGGGCCCCTGCGCAGGCAGGGCCGGAGCACGTTGCGGTGCAGAGCCCCGAGGGCGGCCGGTGCCAGGGTCGGTCCTGGGCGAGGGCAGGAGCTGGCGCTGGCGGAGCTGAGCCCGGCCGCCCCGACTGCACTCCCTCCCTCCTCGCAGCGTTCAAACCCTTCGACCTGAGCGACCTGAAGAGGAGGAATGCGCAGGACGCCAAGAAGTCCTAAGGTGGAGGCGCGGCGCGGCCGGCGGGTGCTGGTCTCCTGAGGTCCTCCAGCAGATTTACCTTGGCCGCTTTGTGTTGGTTTCCTCCTGGTCTGTGCTTCCCCGGGAGAGGCGGGCGGCTTGGGCCGGGCTCTGGCGCTGCCCGAGGAGGAACTACTCCGAGGCTGCCCGGAGCCTGTCGTGATGGATCTGGGCATCTTCCCTGTAGCTCCCCCCAGCCTCCTGCTGCCTTTCTACCCCTTGTGTCGGCCCGTGAGGTCGCCCCCTCTCCCTCCCGGCCCCGGCACTGCTCTGTTGGTCGTGGAGTGCCCCGGCCTTTCCGGCTTGGGATGTCAGAGTGAGGTGGCCTTGCCGTGGCAGCAGGGCTGGGTCTAGCTCCTCGCTCCCCCAGCTTCCACGAACCAGGTCTGGCTGGGGAGAGGGCAGGGCGGCCCGGGGGGCTGCGGGGAAGGTGCTGAGCTCTGCCTGGTGCAGAGGCAGGGGCAAGCTGCCCCGATTCGGCACCAGGAGGCTTGGAGACCTCCTTGCGGCCTGGCTGCTGGCAGGGGCCGCCTTGCCCTCCCCACAGCCCCTGCTGCCTGGCTCGGTGCTGCCCAGGCAGAGGAGCCGGCAGTAAGGATTGGGTTTGTCCCCAGTGCTAGAGCTGGGCCAGGTGTGACCTGCAGTACTGAGGTGGAGCTGCTCCCTGCCAGGCCCCACGTGAGATGGGATGTCAGCGTTGGCACCTGGGCCGAGCCCTAGGGGCCATTCCAGCAGCGGCTTCAGGCCCATCTCTGCCCAGTGGCCCTGGCAGCTCTGCGGCAGGGGGGCTGGCTCTGCTGCGGGAGGCTGCTTCCTTCCACCCGCTTGCCTGCGTGCCATCTCCTGGCTTCGTACCAGAGCGGCCCCCACTCCCCTGTCTCTGCCTGCCCTGGCGCAGACGCAGCTCGCTGCCGAGACACCGCTGCGTCAGGCACCGGGCAGCTCAGGAGGCAGCAGCCTGTGGCTCATTCTCCCCGGGGTCTGGGAAGTGCCAGGCTGGGTGCTCTCAGCATGGCCCCGCTCGCAGCCAGGCGGAAGGTCTCTGCTGTCGTCCACGGTGAAGCGAGGGGGCTGTGGCTGCTGCGGCCTGGGCCGGCAGCTCTGGGCCTGGCAGGGCTAAGTGCTCTGCCGGGCACGGGTGCAGGCAGGAGTGGCGGTGGCTGTCGCCTACCCTGGTTGCGCAGGTCTGAGCCGTGCCGATCCCTTCGTTTTGTTGTCTGTCACTTGAGGAGTCTTGTAAATAAAAGCTGGTTCCTCCTTTTGAGCCCAACTTGGTTTCTCCGTGGCTCCCAGGCCGCTCCCTCTCCCTGGCTTGCACTAGGTGCTCTGCGGGTGCGGGGAGGCGAGGAGCTGGGGAGTGGGCTGCATGGGGCTGGGGTAGCAGGGCCCCCGACTCCCTTCCCTGTGCGGTGCCAGGAGCAAGGGCAGCTTCATGCCCTTGTCATCACTGCGCTGTGCCTGACGCACTACCCCAGCCCCAAGGGCTCTGCCTGCCTCCCCCTACCCTGCCTGTGCCCAGCTCCCTCAGCCCTGCCTGTGCAGGCCCCAGCAGCGCTGCTCTGCTGCGCGGGGGAGGCCCTCGCTTCCCCGCTGTGCTCCGTACGTCCGCGCTGCGAGGCCAGGCCAGGGCTCCAGGGCTGTGGGTGGCCACTGCTGCAGGGGACAGAGCCCCTGCGTGGGGGCTGTGGGCATCCGCCTTGCCGGCCCCTTCCCCATGACAGTCTGCCCTTGTCTGGGTGCCCACTGGCTCTGGGCTGCAACCCTTGCTCCAGTCCCAGAGCCTATCCCAGCGCTGGCAGTCACCTTGGCTTCTCCCCTGCAGGGAGTTGCTCTGGGTTGAAAGCCCTCCGGTCGTACGGCTTCCTGGGATCGTGGCCCCGCAGCACTGACGTGCTCATGCTCATGGGATGGATGTGGCCTTTGCCCCGGGCTCCCCTCGCCCGCCCTAGCTTCTGGTTGTAGCTACCACTTTGCTCTGACCCGGCTTCCACAGAGCCTGGGAGGCTTAGGGCCCGGCCGGGGAGAGCATTCCCAGCTGGCAGGCTTGGGAGCAGTGTTGCTCATTAACCCCTCAGATGAGCTGGCTGCTGGATTGCCGGCCCTGAGGCTGCTCCTGGAGCATGTCTACACCTGTGTAGAAGGGCCCAGGCCCCTGGCCCAAGATGATGAACCCTTGGGGTGGCAGGGAGGGGAAGTGGCTGGCGCCTGGAGCAGGTGCTGGGAGCCCTGGGGCTGTGCTGAGGTAGCCTGTGGGGCTCAGGGCAGAGGCGTCCCTGATGTGGCCACTCAGCCTGGGGTTTAAATGCTGTGGTTATTAATACGCCCAGATCCTCTTCCCTCCCCTGCACTAATGCCAGTGGCCTAAACTTAGTGCGGGCGGGATTCCTGGCCTCGTGCCTTGCTTTGCACAGACCTTGAACCCGGTCCCCTCTCCTCAGAGGTCCCTTCGCTCAGCTGCCCTGCCCCAGGGCCCGTTCTGTCCCACGGTCCTTGACCTGCTGCGGTCTCAGCCCCAGCACAGGCGCCGGCTACCTCTGTGTGCTTCCTTGGCCTCCTCCTAACGTCCAGCAAGCCCTGGCCCTGCATGTTCCCACCTGTCCCCTCCGTCGAGACGGGCAGAAGGAGCTGGCACCACCCAGCAGCTCCCCTCTACCTGCTGCTTGGGGCCTCTGCTCCCCCGGGGTCCTCGGTGTAAGCCTCAGGCATGGGAGTGGGAGCAGGGTCCAGCCTTCTCCAGGTGCCTGGTGCCCAGCCAGGGCGGCGAGGCTCTGCCCGGCAGGGTCTGGTCCGGGTCTGTGAACGCAGGGGGGCAGGGCAGGGGGCTGTAGGTGTGCTTGCGTGTGCCAGCCTCTGTGGGTCTGTGCCCCTGCTCACGCGCAGCTCCCCGTGCTCAGCCGGGCTGACCTACGCCGGTGGCTCACGCTCGGGGCGGCCTGGGAGACCTGGCTGATGTGCTGCGCAGCCGGTACATGGAAAGCATTTTAAGTCGGGCCGCTCCCGCTCCCGCCGGGCTCGGCATTGCTGCGGCGCAGGGCGGGGGTGGGGAGGCGGAGGCGTGGAGGGA
>NW_005843038.1:17876-18295 GCF_000455745.1 Alligator sinensis
AGGCTGGGACGTGCCCCAGGCGTCGTGCAGGCGTGTGTGTATGTGCGTGTGCGTGTGTGTGTTGGGGGGGCTTTCTGCATCGACGGGGGCTTTGCGTGTGTATGCGGGGGCAGGTGTTGCTCTGTGTGTTTGGGAGGGTTTTGTGTTGGGTCGGGCGTGCCTTGGGTGTATGGGGGGCTTTGTGTGTGTGTGTGTGTGGGGAGGTCTGCTGGGTGTTTGTGGGGGTGCTGTGTGTGTGTGTGTGTGTGTGTGTGTGTGTCTCAGGGAGCTCTGGGTGTATACGTGTAAAGGGAGCTTTGGGTGGAGGTGCCCCGGGTGTATGGGGGGTACCTATGGGCCCTTGTATGTGTGTCGGGGTGGGGGGCCCTCTGGGCGTATGGAGAGGCTATGGGTATTGGGGGCTTTGGGGATGTGGGGGG
>NW_005843038.1:18958-24672 GCF_000455745.1 Alligator sinensis
CGGTCCCTGGCGGCTGGGCACTGCCGGCCTGGTGCTGGCAGCAGCCCTGGGCCCAGCATGGGGCACGGCCAGGCTGTCAGGGCAGCTCAGCATCAGGGTGACGAGGAGCGCGCACCAGGCTGGCGGTTCAGGGCACCCCAGCATGACGCGGGCGGAGGAGGAGGGGGGCCTGGGGCCGGAGACCAGGGCTGCAGCCTGGAGCTGGGAAGACAGGGAAGGCCATTTGGGGACAGGGGTGTAGGGGGGCTGCGAGGGGCACCGCTGTGCCTGGGCCACATGCACCCCAGCTAGGCAGGTGCCAGGGCTGTGGGAGAGGGGTGGGTGCAGGGCATGGGGGTGGGGGGGTGTCAGCCCCTCTGCCCCCCCGCCCATCCCCACACTGCAGCGGTGCTGACTGGGCCCCGCAGGCTGGGTCCGGCTGCAGGAGGGAGGAGTGCACGAGGCTGCAGATGATTGAATTAAGGGACCCTGGTGCTGAGAGATGCCTGATTAGCACCTGCACAAGGAGGGAAGGGAGCCCGGGGCACAGACAAGGCACAGCTGGCTGCCAGGGACTGGGAGGGGGCAGGGCTGGCAGCAGGCAGGGCTGGGGAAAAGGGACCCGGTTCACCACCTCCGCCCCCAGCATGTGAATGGCTCCCAGGCAGGAGCCGTGGGGAGCGTGCATGGAAGTGATGGCCTCCCTGCAGTGCTGTGCCGTGCTGCGCAGGCCACCCCATCTGTCCAGGCTCCCGGACCCCTGCCGTGCCCCCCCAACTTTGCTCAGACCCTGGCCCCCGCAGGCAGCAGCCTGTGTCCAAGTCGTGAAACGTACCACAGTTTATTGGTGCCAGTGCCCCCCCCCTGCCCCCCAACACAGACAGACACAGACATGGGGAGACGGGCGGCCGGGGCTGCTTGCCCAGAGTTGCTGCCCAGAGACAGGATCTCTGGCCGGGACAAAGCAAGGACCCGACACCCCTCCTCCCCACCCCTGTGCCTGCAGGTGCAGTGCCCTCTGGGGCAGGAGCACCTCCCCCTGCCCGCTGCCCCCCACCTGGCTGGGCTCGCCAAGGCTCCCTCTCCCCACAGGTAACAGGGTCTCCTGCAGCACCTGCACAAGTCCGCCCGCGTGGCTTGGGCATCAGTTCCAGGCCTTGCTGCAGGCACAGGCTCGGGGCCTTCACGCCTGCCTCCAGCCCCACTCAGTCTCTCCAGGCACGATGTCCGAGCCTGGGGCCTGCCCATGTCCCTGCAACCTGCCCAGGGCAGGGTGGGGGCTCATGTGGGGCCCGGTGCTGGTGTGCCATGGGGGGGCTCAGAAGGTGCTCTCAGCCACCCCCGGGAAGTCATAGGCCAGCTGGCGCTGGCCAGGGGCAAGGCTCTCGCTGGGGCTGGGGCTGGGGCTGGCACCTGTGCGCTCGAGGTAGTGGGAGCTGGTGTGGGCGGTGGGGAGCCCCCGGCCTCCGTTGATGTTGGTCACCAGCCGGTGCTTCTCGCAGGTGCTGCCGCCCCCGCGGGGCTGCGGCGTGTGGCTGTATGTGTGCTTGTACTCCTCGGCCAGGTCCTTCCCGAGCTTCCAGCGCTGCCACCGCTTCAGCAGCTCCGCCTGCACCTGCCAATGGCCCAGCACCCTCAGCATGGCCCTGGGGCAGGTACCCCCGCCTGGCTATGACCCTGCAGCCCCTGCCCCGGCTCTCACCTCCTTGTTCACAAAGCAGTAGAGGATGGCCACCAGCATCCCCTGGAGCAGAGAGAAGACAGCACTTGAAGGCAAGGCCTGGCTACGCCTCCACCACAGCACTGGCAAGGAGGGAGCTCCCTCTCCCTGCCCGGGCACCAGGCGTGGGGCTCACCTGGAAGGAGCTCAGGAAGAGGTCGAAGAAGAGCTTGACATAGCGCAGGGTACCCTGGGCGTGCTCGTCCGTGACGAAGGCAAACACCGCCTCGTGGATGCCCAGCAATGGGATCAGCGTCAGTGTGGACTTGGCCAGCCTGCCAGAGACCGAGCCCAGCCTCAGCGCCAGCTGGGCCCTGCTCCCTGACCCCTCTGCTGCAGGAGGGCAGGGCCCTGGGTATACGCGTGCACACGTATGCGGGCACTCAGGACACAGAGTCCAGGGCAGATTTCCCAGACCTCCAGTTCCCTCTCACTGCCCTGGCCCCAGCACCCCCCTCCCAGCTGCGGCAGAGCCCAGGTCTCTGCAGTGCCCAGGCCCTGGCCTGGGGAGGGGGCACAGGGCTGGGGGGCAGGAACGCACCGAAACTTGTAGTCCGTGTAGCGCATCTGGTGTGCGCGGAGCTTGGAGACCAGGATCTGGATGATCCGGATGAAGATGAAGAAGTTGATCTGCGAGGGGAAAAGCTGTGAGCAGGGTGAAGGGTGGGGCAGGCCCGGGGCAGCCAGACCGGGCGGGGGCAGACGGGGTGGGCGGGTGACTTACCAGGATGGCCAGGAACACGGGGAAGCGGAGGATCCACCAGAAGCCCATGTTGTTGTTGGTGCTCCAGCACCTGCAGGTGGGGGCAGAGCTGTGCTCGGCGGGGAGCCCCTGCCCTGCCCTGCGGTGGTGCCAGGCAGCTCCGGGCACCACGGTGGACATGGACAGCTCATTCCCCACCCAGCCACGCCTCCCATGGGCTCCTGCCATGCCACGTGCTGCCCTGGGGTACGTGCATGCAGTGTGCCCCACGTGCGCACACTGCAGTGCCAGGCAGGGGCACTGCGGACCTCATCCCCCAGTGACCCAACCGCAGAAAGGCTCAGACGTGCAGCCCGTGATCTCCATTAGCTGACAGTGTCCAGGCCAGAGGTGCCCCCACCCCAGTGCCGGGCTCCCCAGCCACGTGCCATGCCCCGCACGCGAGCACTTACTGAATGTTCTCGTACAGAAACTTCATGACTACCCAGGGCACGAGGAACAAGATGGGGGCCCCTGGAATGGCAGGAGAGGCAGTGGCCAGTGAGAGACCTCCAGGGCAGGGGTAGCAGTTCCCAGCCCAGGGTGGAAGCAGGTTCCTGGGCCCCACCCCACCGTGGCCCGGTGCCCACTCACCCCAGCCGATGCACAGGTAGAGGGTGAAGTAGCTCCGCTCGGAGAAGACGGCCAGCACCAGCAGGTTGTGCAGGTAGATGCCCTCCACAAGGAGCCAGCAGTAGTTGGCCACGATGCCATATTGCATGAGGGCAGTGGCTGCCCGGCAGCCAGCGGCAGCCTGGGGGAGGAGAAGACATCAGCGGGGCACTCGGAGCACAGCCGGGGTGCGGGGGGCAGGGGGGGTCACCTCATCGCTGAACCAGGTGCCAACATTGTAGCCATCGATTTCCTCGCTGTAGCGAGTCTTGAGCAGGGCGTCGATCACCAGCACTGAGATGCCCTTCAGGACGAAGGAGGCGAAGAGGTTCATGTGGATGTAGTTTCGCATGCAGTGCAGCTTGCTGCCAAGAGTGGGAGCTACCCGTCAGCCTCCGGCAGGGGCAGGAGCAGGGGCAGTGGCAGGGGCTAGTCCTGCCCCAGCACCCTGCTTCCAGGCCCCAGCTCCCCCTGCCTGGTACCTGAAGCCCAACAGGATGGTGAGGGCGAGGAGCAGCGTGCCCAGCGACACAGAGTAGCCCACCGTGTACATGATCTTGAAGCTGCCATAGGTCTTGGCGAATTTATCCTGGAGAGAAAGAGGGAGAGAGACGCTGGTCTGGGCTGGGGCATGGAGGCCAGCCTGTGCCTCTGTGGGGGGCAAAACCAACAGAAAAGAGGGAGCCAGACAGACTGCGCTGTGGCTGAGGCCCAGCAAACTTGCTACACCTCTGGAAGCTGAGGGCACGTCCCGAACTGTGCAGTCTGACCTGGGCTTTGAGGTCCTCGGGGTCCATCTCACACTGGGTGGCGTCGCGCAGGGACTGCCCTTTGGGGCCCTTCAGCCACTGCCCATCCGGCCCGCACGTCTTGAAGACATATCTGTGCTTCACTGTGGGGATGGCATATCGTCAGAGGGCAGCTGGGCTGGCTGGGCCCAGGTGGGGCTCACGTCCAGCCCAGCCCCTGCTCCAGGCACCATCCGCTCCATCTGAGCCAGCCCAGTGCTGCTCCTGACTGCTCTGGGAACGGCCCTCACGTGCAGTGGTGGCCGCAAGACCCAGAACATCCTCCGTCATCTCCGACTGGCCCCACGTGAAGCAGGGCCACAAGGTCCCTGCTACTGTTGGGCCCTAGAGCAGACTGGGGGCGGAGGGTTTCTCGCGGCTGCCCCTGCTCCTGTGCAGAACGAGGCCTTCGGGGGAGCGGCCGCAGAAGGAAACACTAGATTCTCCAGCTGCAAGTGCCACTGGCCACGCACAGCTACAGCCACGGCCGTTGGCCCAGCAGCAGCGAGCGGTTTAAGCTCAGAATCGCTGCAGCTTACCACCCCAGGATGGCCGCCCGCCCTGCCAGGGAAACCTACCCACGCTTGGGTGCTAAGCTCTAAGATCCTCCTGACATCAGCAGATGGGAACCTCAGCAGAGGATGCCAGAGGGACCCATCTCAGAGCAGAGCTCCCGCTCAGCCCCTCTTCGAATGCAGGCTGACACGACTTGGTAGAAACTCGGACACGTCCGGCCAGAACGGAGACATAATCCCGCGTCTCCTGGTGCTCAGCCAGAACGCACCACCCTGACCCTGCTCTGCTGCCCTCAGACTGGCTCCCCGCCTCCACGAGTGTCTCCTGCCTGCAACTCAGTTCCTTTTACTCTGCGTCCCTTGGCCTCACTCATGCTTACAGGGCCGGAGTTCAAGCTAGCGCAGCTATGGACTGCCTCAAGCGACCGTCGCGCAAGCTGGAAGGATTCCAACTTAACACAGAGATCTACATGCTGCAAGCTCAGGACGTGGAGGCACCAGCCACCGTGGAGCCCCCTGCCTCTGGCCTGGCCCTCGCCTGGCTGGCACAGAGCCCCTCACTGCCTGGGCCCGTGTCTCCTGGGAGCATGTCCCCACAGAGCTGTGCATTGCCCAGGGGCTGCCCCAGTTTCCCAGCCTCCATGTGGCCAGTCCCTGCTTCCCAACCAGCCCCACAGCCATCAGGAGGGCAGAGCAGGGCCTGCCTGTGCTCTTACCTTTCCGGTGCCAGGGCAGGAACCAGGGGCAGGAGGCGTTGATGGTGGCGTTGGGCAGTGTGTCAGGCCAGCAGGAGAAGTTGTCGAAGGTGCGGTTACAGACCAGCTCTGCAGCGAGACGGACCCTGAGAAGCTGCAGCGCCTCTCTGGGCCCTGGGGCAGCGTCTGGGCTTGTGCCTTCGGGCCCCGGCATAAGCCTGATGCCCCTGCCCCCCCTCTCCCCACCCAGCTCCTCCCTCTGCAGGGAAATCCCTCTCTCCCGCTGCAAGCCCTGCCCGGGCACAGAGGGCCAAGCGCCAGGGCGCCCCGGCTCCTCCCGGACCCCGCAGAGCCAGGGGGCCTGACCCGTGGGCGGCGGCTGCAGGCTCATGTTGTGGTGACACTCCTCCCTGTAGGCCTGCCAGCTCTCGAAGAGGAAGTCCGTGACCTGGGCCGAGGGTCCCTGCGGGGGCACAGGGGTGTCAGAGCCCGGCCGAGCGGAGCCTGCGCCACCCCCCGAGGGGTCCCTGCAGCCGTGCTGCCTGCCCCTCCCTCCCGGGCCTACCTGGCAGTGGGAAAGCAGGGCCAGCAGGAGGGCGAGCAGGCGCCGCCGGGACATGTCTCCGCCGGGCACCCGCGCATCGGGGCCTCGCTGCCGCCTAG
>NW_005843038.1:26577-29226 GCF_000455745.1 Alligator sinensis
CCACCTGCAGCTGCCCGGCCCTCTCCTGCCCCGCCAGCCCGCCACGACAGCTGGTGCCAGGCAGCGTCATTAGGCTTCGTTAAGGTGACACATCCAGGCTGCGGCACTGGGATCCAATTAGCGTCACATCCAGGCTACGGCGCTGGGAAAGGCCGAGCACGCTGCAGGCGGCGCTGGCAGGGCCCTGGCACCGCCGCGGCCCCGGAATGTCCCTCGCGGCCAGGCCAGGCCAGAGGCCCGGCTCCTGCTGCGGAGCAGGGAGCTCCACAAAGCGGCAGCAGGGCTTGGAGCTGGGCCCCCCGGCAGAGCTCCAGCTCCTGGCACCTTTGGGGGGGCAGGGCAGGGGCACGGTGTGGAGATGACCCCAGGGGTAAGCGAGCGAGAGCCTGGGGCTCAGGCCAGCCCTGGCAGCAGGGATGTCTCTTCCCATCCACCTCCCCCCGAAAGGAGGCACAGCCGCACGGGGCACACGGTCATAGATTTATTGTCACAGTTACACACGCTCCAGTTCCTTGATCCCACGGGTCCCCACTTAAATAGACACGATGCAGCAGAAGCTCAAAGGGCGGCGGGAGTGGGGGCCCCCAGCACGGCCAGCTGCCGGGGACGCAGCGCAGGGCTGGCCTTGCCCAAGGGCAGGAGGTCGGGGCTGGCTCAGGGACCCTGCTCCGCTGCTCCGGGCTAAGTCCTGTGTGCATGCCCCCACCCCCACCCCCACCGTATCCCCTGCTCCATGCAGCTACGACGCAGGATGCTGCTCCGGGGTGGTCCCTGCACCGCTGGGCATGGGGGGGGCAGGGTGATGGGGCCAGGCAGAGAAAGACCTCTGGCTTGCCCCGGCTCTGGCCAGCTGCAGCCGGGACATGGGGGGCAGCCAGGCGTGGCTGGGGGCGAGGAGCGAGGCTGTTCCACATCATCATTGGTACGAGGCAGAAGTCCCTGAAGAGCCCGACAGCCTCTGGGTGCCGGGAGGTTTTGGCGGAGCAGACTGGGTCCTTAAAGCTGGAGGGAGCAGTAGGGAAGGGACAACTGTGGAGCTGGGAACTCCCTGGCTTCCCTCCCCCCTGGGGGGCCAGGTGCTGGGGAGCCAACGGGCCCCTCTTCCTCTCCTTCTCCCTGCCCAGGGGCCACGGTGCTGGGGTGCAGGAGAGTGGCTGACAGATAAGACTGAGGCCCCCCCAGGACCGTGGCCCTCAGGGCGCTGTGAGCTTCTGGGAGGGGTGGGGGCCACACTGTCCCTGTGGCAACTGGTGCAGGTGGCAGCTGAGGCTGCTGGTCAGCTGGAGGTGTAGGCGCCGGCCCAGAGGTGTAGGCGCCGGCCCAGCGGGTAAGCGAGGGGGAGGGGTGAAGCCGGAGGCAGAGCGAGCTGCACTGGGAGGGGGTGAGGTGGCTTGCCCTGGGCATGGCAGCTGGGCCCCTGCTCCTGCTCGCCTGCCTCATACCAGCACTTTGATCCCGAAGTACTTGCGCAGCTGCTCCAAGAAGACAAAGGTGAGGACGGTGTGCGGGACCAGCCGGATGGCAGCAGGCACAAAGCCCTGGAGCAGGGATGGGAAGCGGGGCTCAGTGCTGGCCCAGCCCCAAGCCCACCTGAGCACCCCCTGGCCCCTGCCCCAGTGGTCCGTGCCAGCCCCGGTGCCCCCACCAGTGCTCTGCAGCCTCTGCCCCCCAGACCTCCTCTGCCCAGTACCTTGTAAAAAGCCAGTGGTCCCAGCTTGGCCGTCTCCACGGCGCAGTGCAGGACGCCCTGCAATGGAGGAGGGGGGTGATGTGGGTGCTGGGTGCTCTGGCCTTGTGCACAGGAGCCCAGCTCTGGGCACCGGGGGGGAGAAGCAGCCGTGGCAGACAGAGGGAGGGGGCTGCTCACCCGGTACTCGCCCTGGGAGTTCATCAGGCGGGTCTTGAGCACGTCCAAGGGCTGGCACAGGAATGTGGCGCATCCGCCCTGCGGCAGCGAGAGGGAACAGGTTACCACCGGGTGCTGCTCACTGCTGGCACCACCGGCCCCTCGCGTCCTGGCCCGTGCGCCAGCCCCCCCAGCTCCCGCGCGACCGCCTCGTGTCAGGCAGGACATCAGGAGCGTTGGCCCCCGCCCCACTCACAGCGATGAAGCTGGCCAGGAAGTGGGTGAAGATGTTGTCAGACAGGAGCCCCGTGGTGAGGACCAGCTGCTTGGCCTGGTCGTAGCAGGAGAGCTGCGGAGAGGGAGGGTCAGTGTGGCGCTCCTGCTGGGCTGCCACCACCCCGCCCCATGGGCAAGGTGCCGGGGTCCCTACCTGTCCGACGGTCACCAGGGCCCCTCGACTCGAAGCCATCGAAGCGCCGGAGAACAGCTTCCTCAGGCCCTCTGTGGAGGGGATGGGGTTGGCGGCTGGGACCTGCAGTGCCGGCCATGGCACTGGCCCCGGCTGGCTCAGCACCCTGCCCGGGGCAGTGGGCACCTGTATACATGCCCATCCCCAGCCCCTCTGCCTGGCGCTTGCGCCCGGGATGTGGACAGGCTCCCTGCACGGCGCTGCCCTGCGGGGCGGATCTTACCCTCCCGGAGCACCCGGTGCAGCCCGTCCAGTGCGTGGGCGTAGCTGGGGGAGAAGGGGAGCGCGGATGAAGTCAGAGCTGCTCCAGCTGCCCCGGCTGCGGGGATCCCGG
>NW_005843038.1:32517-34312 GCF_000455745.1 Alligator sinensis
CCGCCAGGGCCCCGCCCGTGGGGGGGTTAAGGCCGGCCCCACGCCAGGTGTGACCCCAGTGGGAGTCCCACGGCCCCCCCAGGCCCCAACCCGCACTCACTTGCGCCTCAGGTGCGCCGGCTGCTTCATGTCGTTCTGCATCCTGCAAACAGAGAAGCAGGAGGGCAGGGGGAAGCCGAGGCCACGAGAGACGGGCACGCACTGGCACCGGCACTGGCAGGCGGGCAGCCAGCCGGAGCCTCCCCTCCCCTCCCCTCCTGCAGAGCCCCGGGCCAGGGCCCGATCCTGGCCTGTCCGGCGCTGCTCCCTGGCGCTGGGGTCACGCAGGGCACACCGGCGCTGGGGCCCTGGGCCAGCCCTGCAGACAGGGCATGTCCCAGCCCCTCCTACAGCTAGAGCAAGGGATTTCCAACCCAGCGCCAGCCAGCCTGCCCCCCCGCACACCTGCGATGGACTCACCTGACATTCACCATGTCCGCCGGCGTCCCCACAAACCCACCCGTGAAACCTGCCACCAGCAGAAACGGGGTCAGGGGGCTGCACCAGCCAGGGCAGCTGCACCGAGGCTGGGCCACCCCCCGCCCGTCCTGGCTCACCTCCCACGGCGCCCAGCAGCACTTTCTGGTAGAAGGGCAGAGGGCCCTGGCTGCCACGGCCCAGGTGGTCCCGCACCGTCTCGTAGATGGCAAAGCGGGTCAGGGAGTATGTCATCTGTGGGGAGGGAAGTCAGGGCCGGGCCAGGGCACGGACCCAGCGAGATCCCTGCCCCAGGCACCAGCTGAGCCCGGAGCCTGCACGTGGCTCCTGTGCTCTGGCAAGGCCAAGGCAGGAAGGGGCCAGTCTGCACGCAGATACTCCCAGTGCTGGGTGGAGGCGCCCCCGGGGCAGGGGCTGCTGTGGGTCTGGGGCGGACGTGGCCCTGGCACTCACCTGCCGGCACAGCGAGGCACTGAGCCCGTTGTAGAGTGCCAGGACACCGTCGGAGCGCACCACGCGCAGCGCCATGCCCGTCATGCGGATCTTCACCTCCTGCTGTGTCTGCAGGTGCACCTGGGTGCGGGAGCCGGGGTCAGTGGCAGCCAGCCCCATCCCCCTTCCATGAGGCCCAGGCTGCATGGATGAGCCTAAACTCCCCCACCCTGCCGAGGGTCACAGCCTCTCCAAAGAGCAGGTGCATCAAAAGTGCCAGCACGCGGCTCCTGCCCCCCAGGCCCAGCACCTAGCTCCCAGGCCCCCGCTCCTCTGCTCTGGGGTTCCTGGTGCTAGCTCTTCCTAGCAGGAGCTGGGGGGCGTGGGATGGAGGTAGCACAGGGACTGCAGCCCTTGTCACTCCACACCGCCCGGAAGTGAGTCAAAGGGCCACGGGCAGGAGCCCAGCCTGGGCTCGAGTTACAGAGCAAGGACGGGGGAGCAGCAGCCCAGGGGTGCGGGACCGGGCAAGGGGCAGGCCGTGGGGATGGGGCTTCCGCTCCCTGCATGGGCTGGCATGGGGCCGGGCAGGACTCGGGGAAGTGCTGAGCAAAGCACCACTGCACAGAGGGGAGGGCGGGCGATGGCTCCAGCAGCCGGACCAGAGCAAAGGGCTCTGGTCTGCCCCCACCTGCAGGAAGAGGGGCAGGGCAGCCGCCTGCCCAGAGCAAAGGGCTGCAGCGGCTGCTGCCAGCAGGCTGTGGAGGAGGGGGGCACCCAGCCAGGCAGCACTGGGCAGACCGGCCCAGAGGGCAGCCAGGCACAGCGCGGTGCCAGCAGCTCTGCCAGCGGGGCTTGGGCGGAGACGTCCTGCAGGACGCGGGCC
>NW_005843038.1:35188-35519 GCF_000455745.1 Alligator sinensis
AGCCAGCCTGCCCCAGCTCCCGTCAGGCCCGCAGGGCCAGCCCAGGCCCTGGCCCTTGCCCCTGCCCCCTCCATAAAGCAATTCCAGGCGGGCCCTTTGGCCCCGTGTCGCTCCTGGCTGCAGGGCCCGGGCCCGGGCCCAGGGCCCCGCACGCTGGGTGCTGCGAGTCCCTGGAGCAGGGCAGGAGCCGGGCTCAGCCCAGCCGCCAGGATTAACGACTCGTGCTGGAAACCCGGTGCTGGCCGGGGGCCTAGTGAGACTTTCCCACGGGCTCTGGTTCCTGCTGTGCAACCCAGGGCAGTGCCAGGAGCAGGTGGCTGCAAGCACCTGC
>NW_005843038.1:35548-40936 GCF_000455745.1 Alligator sinensis
GCAGGAATCCTGCACCCCCGCACTGTGCTGAGCCCAGCGGCTCAAGCTGGGGCCTCGCCTGCCCCGTGGGCTGCTGCCAGCAGCGACTGTTGTTGCTGTGGGTGCCCGCATGCTTGCCCAGAGCCCAGCTCAGAACGAGCCCTCGGCCAACACAAAGCTGTGGCCTGGCGCCAGCACGGACGCTGCGCCGGGTGGCACCACCAGCTGCCAGGAGTGTTGCGCCTGGCTGTGCTGCACTGCCCAGTACCCCTCCTGCCACGGGGCTGCAAGTGCCCAGCACCAGCGCCAGTGGCGCGGCAGCAGCCAGCCACAAGCTGACAACAGGCCGCTAGCGCAATGGGGTGAGGGCACCAAGCCTCTGCCCATACAGCCCAACAGGGAAAGCCTCAGTCCCTCCCCCCAGCACTGAGGCCCAGGGCCCTGTGCAGAGTCCAACCCTCACCCTCCGCCAGGCTCTGCCAGCTCCTCCCCTGGGCAAGTCACTGACCCGCTACACACAGAGGTCACCCTGCAAGGGGAGGGCCAGGCGCCGCCCCCCCGCTGCCGCCTTTCAGACACCAATCATTAACCAGGGCCCAGCCTGCCATGATCCTGAGCCCAGCACAGCCCAAGGCACCCCACCTGCATTCACCAGCCTGCACAGACATGCTGCACTCGAGCGAAGATGACCTGGGGCTGGGGCCAGGAAAGCAGAGCGGAAGCAGGCGGAAAAGGACTGACTGCAGCCCAGGAGAGTGCTGGCATTTAGCAGCAAGAAACACGTGGGCTGGTGCACGCATACCCCCCCCCCACCAGCCTCACAGGATGCATGCATAACCCCCTCCTCCCTGGGCTGCTGAGGGGGCCGGGGCAGGTCTGAGCACTGCACAGCTCCTGCTGTGGGCGGCTATATGCAGCACTTGGCCCACGGTGCAGGGAGCTTGGCCAGAAACAGATCACCAGTGGTAGTTTCCCCATTTATACTTTATAAACCAGAGTTCATGGTGGTGCTCATACAGATGACAGCTCCCTCCCCATGCTGCACGCATCCATCTCAGGAAGGCCCGGCCTGAGAGCAACCCCTTGTCGAGCCACGGGGCAGTCCTTGCCCCCGGAAATGTACAGGCCCTGGTGCGGTCAGGGGGCAGGCGTCAGGCGAGTGCAGGAAGAAATCCCCTGGTGCTAGTCCCTTGCAACAAGGATGCCCATCTACTCCAGAACCACGGTGCCTCCCACTGCCTCCAGTGCCGCTTTGATCTTCTCTGCCTCGGCCTTGGAGACGTTGGCTTTGATTTCCTGCGGAAGGGACTCAACCAGCTTCTTGGCCTGCCGGAGAGACAGAGGGTGGGTCAGAGCCAGGAGCTGCTTTCTTACCGCCCCCACAGGGACCCAGACCCAGGGAGTGCTGCCAGTGCGCCCCAGCGAGCGTGCAGGGCCTTGCTCCGGAGGAGGCAGTGTGTCATCTGTGGAGGACTGTCCCCCCCCGTGGGCATCCGCCACAGCCCCACCAGGGGCTCGGCCAGCCCAGGAGCCTGCAGCGGCCAGGGAAGGGCAGCGAGGTGGACACCAGCTGCTGTTCTGGGAGGGCCACATTAGGTAGTGGCAGACTGGACACACATATGCATATACAAAATACCCTCTGCTTTCCAAATGTTGCTGCTCCCCACACAGCACTGGCTAGAGGCTTTCCAAGGGGCTGAATTCCAGACGGAGCCATAGGGCTAGGGCTGCAGACGCAGAGCGGTAGCCTGACCCAGCGTGCAAACAGAAGAGCTGGAACAGTCCATCCCCAGGCAGGATGGGGCCATGGGAGGCCTGTGCTCTCCTACCCAGAAAGGGGGTAACGGTGCACCCCCTGTCCAGCTGGCGCAGTGGCAAGGTGGGCACGCTTCAAGCTGCTGTAACCACTGCCATTGACTTGGCTGGAGCATCGGTCTGAAGTGAGCAGCTCAGTGCACACGGTGGGAGCAGCTGCTAAAGGGGAGAGGAAACGGGCCAGGCCGGCAGAGCTGACCTGCCCATGTCTCCGACATGTCTGTCCTCAGCCGACTGCCCACAATAACTCTGGCTGCAATTCTGGATCACTGGCCAGTGGCCAGTAGAGGCAAGTAGGACCCCGCAAGAACCCCCCAGAGACGATTCCTTGTCTGCCAATACCCAGGGACCAATGCTTAAGTGCCTTTTGCACAGCCTGGCCTGACTTTGCCTAGGCCCATGATTCTCAACTGGGGAGCTGTCCTGGGGCTCCATGAGATCCTTTTAGGGGTCTGCACAGTATTAGCATGGCTGGAAATGTAAGCACCTAGACGTGACTCACAAGATCAACCCAGAGGTTTCACAGAGGAATCCGCTGTCCCAAAACTACCCTGCCGCCACCTGCCTGAGGTTCTTGCAACAGAAGAATATGGAATAATAATATTTCCCAGTCAAGAAATGGGTGAAAGCAAAGAGCTGACATTTTCTGAGGGGGCCTCGAGTCTAAGGAGGCTGAAAACCACTGGTCCTTAGTCCTGCCTGGCCGGTATTCTTTACCGGCCAGGCAGGACTAAGCCAGGCCTCAGGGAAGTTCACCCTGCCACCGGCCACCTTTACCACCCAAACCTGCAGTTGAATGTTGTCAGACTGGATGTTGCTGTGATGCATGTGCCATAAAGCCAAGCCCACCACTATTAATTATGCAAGTTTTAAAGATGTTAACGAACTCTGCTACACATCAGCTTTCCTGGGCATCCGGCCAGGACTGCCAGTAGCTAGCTGCTGATTTATCCTTCCAAAATGCTAGTACAGGATGTTTTTATTGCCTAGCCCTCTGAAATGTCCCCATTGTGCCAAGATCCCTATGGCCAGCCTGGAGAACTTCCTTTTCCCCCTTTCCACACCCCCAGGCACGTGTTAAAATAACAACCGGTGAAGAAGAATTTAGGATGTTTAAAACCCTCCCTGGTTTCTGCTGAAACAGAATGTATTTAGTCACCCTGAGCTGTAGAAACACCAGCCCGCTGCATTCCCCACACGGAACAGAAATGCAGGCGTGCCTCTGCCTCTTCTGCATTGCTGCGAATGAGCCAATCACCCCGTCTCACGTCAGATCCTGACCTTTGCTACTCAAGGTGCTGGAGGGTGGTATCCGGGACAGAAGGCCCCGTCCCTCTCCCCCCCAGCCCCCAGGGCTCCTGAGAGCATGAGAAGCCTCAGTTCAAACAGTCTGCTAAGGACATGCAGACAGCCCCTGCCCTATTGCAGGTGTGGGGGGGAGGAGGAGCTGGAAAGAACCGTAGCCTACATAAGGCTGGGGAATTGGAGGGGCACTGCCCTGACTTCACTGCTTAAATATTAACTTTAAATGAATGAAGCTCTTGGTGACAGGTGAACTATTCCTGAAGTGAATCCAAGTGCAAGGAGAACTCCCAGCCAATCCAGAGATGTGCAAGGCACCTTAGGGTGCAGTTAGGCCCTAGCCCCGGAGAATGGAGCTCCTTTGCTAAGAGTCAGTGCAGGTGGCAAGACTGCGGACCAAGATGACAATTACCAGACCCTGGCTCTGGCCCCTGTGGCTAGGCATGATACTGGGAGGTCACCATTGCCCGATTTACTACAGCCACAGGCACGGGGGGCTCAAAGGTTATAGCCAAGCTTGCTCTCCCCTCTTTCTTCCCTAGGCTCCAAGTGGGGCTCAAAAGTCAGGGGTGTGAGACTGCAGCCACAGCCAGCTGGGAAACACACGGCCTGTTCTGAAAGCAGCAGCCAAAGCACCCGCGTGCTCTCAGCAGAAGCCTACTGCTCAGCTCCAAGGCACCGGGCACTCAGCACAAAGGTACACCCAGCAAAAGGGAGTGGAGGACAGACTGCGGCCTCAAGGATGCCGGGGAATCCAGGCTGCCATTCTGAAGCAGAACTAAGAATTTTGCTGCAAGACGTGCTTATGGAAGCAGCTTCCCAGGGGATTCAGGATGGGACTGAGGGCACACCCAATGCACCCGCCCATGACACTGATCTGGGTGGAGATACAGACACCCTGGAAACCAGGGTTAGGATTTAAAGCAACCTTGATGAACAGGACAAACTTCCCAAAAATCAATCGAATGAAATTCGATAAGGACAATGACAAAGTCCTGCACCTGACATGGAACAATTGTGTGCACAAACACAGGCAGGAGAACGACTGCCTTGTCTGTAGGAGCACAGGAAAGGACCTGGGGGCTATAGTGGACTGTTAGCCGAATATGAGCCAAAAATGCAGGGGAAGTTCTTCTTACGCTCTATTTAGTGCTGGTGAGGCCTCCCTTGGTGTCCTGGGCCCAGATTTAGGACCCGCAATTCAAGGAGACATGGGCAGACTGGAAAGAGTCCAGTGCAGAGCAACACACTGCTTCAAGGCCTAGGATGAAGGACTGAGGAGAATGAGCTGAAAGAACTACAGTTACTTAATCCAGAGAACAGGACACTGAGCAGGGATTTGATCACAGTCCTCAAATTCCTGGAGTGTGGTTAGCGAGCGGACGGGGACAAACCCCTCTGTAGGCGCAGGCGACAGGACAAGGAGCTGCAGCCAAGACATGTGGGTGGCAGGGCAGGACGAGCTTGCTCACTGAGGGTGGCTCAGCACTGGGGCAGGCTGCCCAGGGAGGCCGTGGGATCCCCACACCTCCAAGCGTTTAAAAGCAGGTGAAAAAACCCTTGAGTGGGAGGTTTGGACAGGGTTGATCCTGCCTGGGGTGGAGGGCTGGCTGGATGCAACCTGGCGCCCGCCCAGCCCCACCGCTCCAGTTCCTGCTCGGACCAGCTCGCTGCTTCCATAGGCTCGAGCAGCGATACAGGACGTGCGGGCGTTGGGCAGAGCCTGCTCCTCACCTGGACGAGGTTCAGCCCCTCCTTGTGGTTCTTCACCTCCTTGATCAGCTTCACCTTGTCCTCCGCTTTTAGGCTCACCAGCTTGACTGTAAAGTTCAGCTTCTCTGGTTTCTTGGCCACCTCTTCCTCCTCAGCCACCTGGAGGCAAGACGCACCTGGTGAGGTACCACGTGCAGCAGCCAGGACCCCGGACCCCCTGCCCTCCCATCCCAGCCAGGGGTCGCACACGGACTTGCTGCAGCCCCTCATCCCGTGCCACGGCAGGGCGCGCCGGGCAAGAAGCCGAGTGTCTGCCGCTGCTCCGGCCCCTTGTCGAGTCGGAGCCCCAGGGGAGACCGGCCGCATCTGCTCGGCTCAAACGCGGGGTCACGGCTGCAGCCAGGGCCCGCCGGGGCTGCGTCAGTCCAAGGCGCCAGGTCTCCGCTGGTCCATTTCAGCCGTTTTCATTACTTGTCCGGAGAACGTAGCTGTTCTCTTCGCCCGCCAGCCCCGCAAACAGGAGCTGCTAATCCACCATGGGCAAGGCCCGCCTGGCCGTGGGACAGGCCAGCAGACAAG
>NW_005843038.1:42231-45187 GCF_000455745.1 Alligator sinensis
CCTGCATGCCATAGGGCTGGTAGCCCATGGACACCGACTGGCTGCCCATGTAGCCCATGGTGCCCGACTGCGGGGCCTGTGAGACCGCGTTCTGCAGAGGGAGGGCGGGTGAGCAGGCACAGCTGGAAACCCCTTGCGGCTGTGCCCCCCACGATGCCCCCCTAGCCAGGGGCCTCCCCGCGCCCTGCCCCCCCAGCACACGGCCCAGGTGCTGCGAGACATTCCCCCCCAGCGAGTGAGACCGCTCGCGACAGACACTGCCGCCCCCTTCCCGGCCGCAGCTTGGGGCCGCACTTGCCTGGTAGCCCTGCGTGGGAGTGGGCTGGTAGGAGGAGTAGGCGGGGGTTGTGGTGGGCACTGCCTGTCCCTGCTGCGTGGCCTGCCCGCCTCCCGTGCCGGCCTGGTACAGGTAGGCACTCACCATGCCGGGATCTAGAGCGGACAGACGGCACCAGTTGAGGGGAGGGCCCAGCTCAGCTCCACCCTGCCCCACTCAGCCCCTGCTCGTTACCTGTCCCTGCGACAGGCATCGCAGTGTAGGGCCCGGTGCCCCCCTGGTTCATGTACACACTGTGCATGGGGGAGCCCTCCACGGAGCCTGCTGGGCTGAAGGTGCCAGGGAAGCTGGTGGGGCCAGAGGGCTGGTAGATCACCCCTCCCGCAGGCGGCATAGCCTGGAGCTGCACGAAGAAAGGGAGAGGCTTCAAGGGTGGGCCCAGGGGACAGGCCGAGGGATGCCAGGAGGGGGCTTCTGGATGCAAGGGCTGTACCTGGGCATAGGGCAGGGAGAAGGCTGGCATCTGGGCCCGCATCTGGATCGTCTGCTTCTGCTGCTCCAGGCGCATCTGCCGCTCCTTCTCCTGCTCCTGCAGCCGCTGGATGGCCAGCTGCCGCTGCATCTCCAGGTACTCCTGCAAGGCAGCACCGCCACAGCCATCAGGCATGGGCACCAGGCCCTCCGTTTGCCCTGCCACCATGGCTCCTAGCCACCCAGCCATGGGCACCTGCCAGCCCGTCTCCCCAAGGACAGTGCAGCCAGGTTTGCTAGAGCATGAGCAGCTGACAGCCCTCAGCCACAGGCGGGTCCCGGGAGCTCCAGAGCAGCCTCCCTGCCTCACCTGCTTCTTCTGTCTCATGATCTCCAGCTTCTGGGCCAGCTGGATCTGGCGCTGGCGCTCTGCCTCCTCAGCCGCCCGACGCAGCTTCTCGCGGTGCTCCTCACGCAGCGCGTTCAGGGCCCCACGGGCATCCCGGATCTGTGCCAGCTTGTCCTGCAGGCCCTCGTAGTACACTGGGGAGGCAGACACGGCATCAGGCCCTTCCCAGGGCCAGCTCCCTGCCAGGCATGCCTGGTACCTGAGCACCGTGAGCCCCAATGCATCTCGCAGGCAGAGCAGGCCTGCCCGTGGTCCCTATGCTCCCCACTCTTCCCTGGGGCCCTGGCACCTACGCCTGCGCTCATCCAGCTGGTTGAGCAGCTCCAGAAGCTGTGGGTGCATGTTGTTGATGGACTGGAAGAGGGAGAGCACGGCCGAGTCATTGGTGATGCTGCGGCCTCGCATGTGGTTGCTTTTCATGCGATTGACAAAGGTAGTGACGGCGTTCTGCAGCGCCTTCAGGAACTGCTCGTGGTTCTCCTCTGACTCCCCATTCTGGTACTGCTGCTGGAGACACAGGGTGGCACCATGAGGTCTGGCCCTGCCCGCTGCACAGGGCTGGGACCCACCACCCAGGCCCAGGAGGGAGCAGGCCAGGCTGACAGCTGTGGCTTGCGAGAGGCACTGGATCCACAGGCCTAGCAGGGCTGCCGTGGGCCAGGCCCTTCTCCTACCTCCACTAGGCTGAGTGGGGCAGTGTGGACTTCTCCAGGCTGGCTGCTCAGCTCCGTGAGGGACAGCGGCGCAGATGGGGTGGGGCTCTTGCGGGCCTCCTCCTGCTTTTTCTCCCAGTAGTTGCGGTTTAGGTACCGAGCCAGCTGCCAGGGAAGGAGGGAGGAAAGCTCAGCACCACAGGCCTGGTGCAAGCTGGTCTCCGCTGCGAGTTTGGGGGGGGGGGGGGGGGGGGGGGGGGGGGGGGGGGGTACAGGCGAGGGGTGGAAATGAGACAGGACAGGACAGTGTGCTTACCTCGGGGTCAATGTCCTCAGCCAACGGAGCAGAGGAGTTCTGGGATAGAGAGAGGAAGGGGTCAGGTCTCCGAGGCACTTGAACAATCCACAATCCCTGCATGGCTGAGCCCTAGAGCTGGGCTGGCCAGCCAGATAACATAGCCAGGGCTCACGGCAGTGATTTCCCTCCCACCCGGCAGCAGCAAGGGCAGCACTCAGGCTCTGCTTTCTGGGGCTGGTCTCCCAGGTGCCACCTACAGCTTCCTGAACAGAGCCAGGCTCCACTCGTCTCAGAGCAGTGATTAATCTTGGTCACCAAGACCAGGCAGGACAGACCTGGGCCTGGGGAACTCATCTGGCAGATCCCCACTGCACTGTATGCCAGGGCAGGCAGGCAGGCACTCACCACAGGGGAGGAGTAGAGGGTGCTGACTGGGGGGGCTGACGAGGTGATCGGCGTGGGCTCCGCCTTCGGGTAAATGGAGTAGGTGGTTTTCTGCCTCTGTGGAGGAAGGTGCAGATGAGGACCAAGGGACTGTCTGGCTCCTCTGCCCGCTCAGGGCAGAGAGAAGCCCGGGGGTGAGGCACCGCACAGGGGCCAGGCCCATGTGCTGCACCTGGGGATTGGGGGGGGGAAAAACAGGACAGGGACATCTCCTGCACTGCGTCCAAGGTGGGCTCTGCAAGCTCCCAGCAGGATCAGAGCCAGCTCCAGCATAAGGGGCAGGGCCTGGCCATTGCTGTCCTGGTGAAGAAGACTTGGCTGCTACCCAAGCCCAGGCAGCCTGACCTGTGGCACGACACATCCCCTGCCCCACTCCCACCCTGCCCAGGATGGAGTCATTCCTG
>NW_005843038.1:45236-47878 GCF_000455745.1 Alligator sinensis
TTCCTGCTCGGGGGCAGGGGCACGGGCACATCCTGGCATGAAGCCTGCCATGGCCACAACAAAGGCTATGTTTATATCTAGCCATGCCCAGAGCCGATGTCTAGGGACAGTGAACCCTCCCTCACCACCACATAATGCACGAACCATCCTTTCCTTTTCCTCAGCCTCCGACTGGGAGAGGGCAATGGCCAGCTGGAGCTCCTCCTCCTCCTGCAAGGCTGTCTCATCACGCTTTGGGGGCAGCTGCAGATGGACAGAGGACCCGCTTAACGAAGTTGGGACAAGGGGAGCTGCTGGGGCCAGCCCAGAGGCCAGCGAGGGCCAGCCCACCTACCTGGGACTGCTGCGAAAGGGGGCTGGTCAGGTACTCAGGGGGCAGCTCAGAGGTGGCAGCAGCTTTGCCCTCGGCTTTCCTGCCATCAGAGAGGTGACAATGCAGAGTGGAGCTGGCGGGCAGCCTCCTGGGCCTGACCTGGCACCACCACGCCTCTACCCTCCCATGCTGGGAGGATGGCAGCGTAGCCTGGGCTCTGGGGGTGCCCAAGCTGCCTTATGCCAGCTTGCCCAGCTCTGGGGGGCCAGGATCATGGAGGCAGCCACAGCCCTGTGCCAAGATCCGCCCTGCAGCCCACCCCCAGCCCCCAGTACTGACTTGTTGAGGTGCTCGTAGCAGGGCTCGCACACCCGCACCTCCTTCTCGATGCCAAACTTGGGGATGGTGGAGTACTTGGAGGAGCACTTCCCACAGAAAATCTGCCCGCATGCCCGGCAGTGATGCTGCAGACGGGTATGGCAGGAAGGGTCAGCTTGGTGGTTGGATCCCCCCCAACCAGTGGGCAGCACCACCCAACACCCCAGCCCCTTGCTTACATCTGAGCAGCGTGGGGTGTTCACTACCCCTTCAGCCACTCCCTGAATGTGCCCAAGCACATGGCTATGGCACTTTGCCAGCACCAAGGGGAGGACCCTGGGAGGGACAGGGAGCAGCACCCACCTTCCGTGTCATGACCCCAAACTGCACTCGGCATCGGTGACACTCCTCAGCATCCACCCAGTCAGGAGCCTGCAGAGAGAACAGAGCCCTGCATGAGGAAGGGCCCAGCACCAAGACGCCACTGACAAGACGCTTCCCCTCTCATTGTCTGCTGGGCTCCTGCCCAGGGCCCATGCCAGGCCTTCATGTGGCAGGGGATCGTGCACAAGGGGCCAGCACTGAGCAGGAAGTGCAGTTCCCTGCAGAGTAAATTGCTCTCGGCCCAGACACCAGCTCGGTGCTGACCAGGGATCCTCCAACTGACTGGCTGGTGGAAGGCACCGGGCTCTGACCCCCACAGCTGCCATGGTGTTGGAAGAGCCTTCCGAACAGCACGCATCAGGCCCTGTTGCTTGTGGGATTCGAGTGCCTCTAGTCCTGCCTGCCAGACTCAGGGCGTGGGTCCACCAGGGAAGCACCCCTGCCCTCTCCAAAGGATGTTTTTCTTTCTTTCTTTCTGGCGCATCTCCTCCAGATGACTGCATGTCAGCACGAAGTGCAGAGCCCAGCAACTCTGCTGTGCAGCGAGGGATGCGAAGGCAGCGCTGCCGACTTCCCACAGGGCTCACCCGCTCTGCTGCGAACATGGCGTCGCTCTCCTTGAATTCCGGAAAGACGTGACCTGCAGAGAGTTGGAACGAGACCCTGTTCTAGCTGAGGGGGTCCCCCAATGGAGTGGCAGAGCCAGGTGCTGAAGGTGGGGGGCTGCAAGCTGGAGCTTGTGGGTTCCAGCTCACTTCCATCACTTGGTTTCCGATCCCCAGGGGTAGAACTGCTCTGCTGGGGAGATGCCCTTGCACCCACTGGCAAGGAGTTTCCAGGACAATGTCCCCATGTCCAGCTGCTCAACCCCATGGGGCCTGGTGGGGTGCAGGCCCCGAGTGAGGCAGTCCCTCTGCTGCCCCACCAGGACCATCAGATGGTGGAGGACACTGAATAAAAGCCCAGCTATATGGGTCCTTCTCCCAGCACCTCCTGGCCCTGCTGCCTGTCCTGGGCCCCCCCATGATCTCTCCTCCCCCACCCAGACCTGGCTGTCAGTGCAGGAGACTCAGCACCCACTTTGACCCACCAGCTCTTTCCTACCTTCCACCTTCATGATCTGGTAGGTGTCCTGCACCACCTTGTACTTGGGCTCGTTGCGGAAGGCGTGAGCCCAGGCCTGAATCAGATACAGGATCTTGTTGCGGACACTTGCTTCCACCTGTCTCTGCACAAAAGGGAAGCTGTGTCTGAGTGGAGAGCCCCGAATCTGTGGAGCAGGGGCTGCTTGCTCCTTTAGCCTGCAGCTCCTCCCACTAAGGGAATGGCATGCTTCAGACCTGGGGGTCCTCAGCACAGCAGTGCTCAGCCAGTCCATCACTTGTGCTGTAAACAGGGAGCTCCCTCCTACACAGGCCCCATCTCTCAGGCAGGGGAAGGGTGCCAGGGAACAGGAACTTTTGATCATACCCTGCAGCTGCAAGGGCAGAGCACGAGCTGACAGCCAACCACCCCCAGTTGCTGCCTGATGGACAGCAATTCTAGCGCAGTGTTTTCTGTCCAGGGATATCCCAGCCTCAGCCCCAGCAGTGGGGGGCAGTGCCTGGCAATTCACCTTCAGGGGACA
>NW_005843038.1:47909-50133 GCF_000455745.1 Alligator sinensis
CCCCGAGCTGAAGTTCAAAGAGCTACAGGCGGCTTGGCAGGGACCATGTCAGCCAGAGCCAGCCTCCAAGAGGCCTGACTATCAGCTGATCCTGTCATCATCAAAGCACCTGACAGGCCACTCCCAAGAAGCAGAGCAGCCACCTCCAAGCCTGTCCAAGCTGCATTAGAACAAAAGTCCAGGCTCTTAGTGCAGGGTTGGGCCTGTGACTCCCAACTTGGGCATCCAAATGCCAGCCCCACCAAGAGGCTGGCACATCCTGGGGCCCCATGAAAGCAGTCTGGGGTTCAGGAGGGGGAGCCCCTGCATACAAGTAAGAACAACCTTGGGTATGGGGAAAGCTGTCAAAGCCACCCACAGACCCCCCCCAGAGCACAGACCCAGGGAGTCTGGAGCTGGTTCCTAGTCAGGGAGCTCAATCCCCCAGTGCCCTCACTCCTGTGCATGTCTGCATCTGCATTCAGGCACCAGAGGCAGCGACTGCTCTGGATCAGCATCCCATGGGGCCCAGGTCCATCCCACTAGGGCTCTGGCCAAACAGAAGCAGGTTTATGGCCTTGGCTACCTACACAGAGCTACCTGCTCCTGCAGCATGAGGAAGTGTTATTTCCATTCTGCTGCTGACTCTAGCCAAGCCTGACCAGCATCCAGGACACCAACCTGCCTTCAACCGGCCCACTCTGCTACAGGAGTCTCCTTTGCCCCCGCTCAGTGCAGCCTGACATCAGCTCTGCCTCCTGACGTGCACCTGAGCTGCCAGTGACACTTGGATCTGTCTGTCTAAGAGGCCCCCACTCACGCAGACACCAGCCGTGCAGCTTGGACCGCTCTGTTTCCTGTATGTTTCCATGCAGGACATCTACATGCCCCCCTCCTCCACCATTTGCCCTCTCAGTGTGTGTCCCCCCAGCCGCCTCCAGGGCAAGGCAAATGACCAAGGCTACCTTGAGAATTTCCTTCAGTTCCTCCATGGTCTGTTTATTGGCCACCTCATCGTGGACTGTCTGGCCACAGTTCTTAACCACAGACTCCATGACCTGCAGGGGAGGAGGAGAGATCAGGTTCCTTCCCGCACCCCAGACTGAGCAGAGCAGAGCAGCACCGAACTCTCAGCCTGGCTGAGGAGCAGCCCAGCCAGCACAGATGCCAGGAGCACCCGTCTACTCCACTGTGCTTAGTGCCGCCTCACCTCGATGGTGCATTGGCTACTGCCAAGAGCTGCAGCAGCACCTGAGCCAGGGCTCTCTGCTCTCCCTGGGGAAACACCCCATAAATTTGTAGAGGCCTTTGCCCCCCTGCCCTTTAGGATCCCAGAGACCCTGAGGTAAATGCCCTGCTCTGCCCTGAAGGTGAATTAACAAGCATCTTTAGTTCAGCACGGCAGCCAGGAGCAGAGCCCCAGCCGGCATCCCACGGGCAGTCAGCAGGCCACGTGTCGCGGCTGCAGGACCTCTGAACCAGAAAGTGAGCGTGAACTCTGTACGGCCGCCTGCTGCACTGCGGGGGCACTGGGGTTGACAGGGGACGGTTTGCGCAGCCTACAATTCCCAGGAGAATGAGAGCCGGAGAGCTGAGCCTCCCTGGCTCGTGCCCTGGGCTACACACGCTGCCTGAGCCCTGGAGAGATGCCGGTTTGCAGGGTCGCGTGTGTTCAGGTTACCTCCAGCGCATACAGGGCCACGTGTGGATTCTTGTCATTGACCTTCTTCTTGATGGCACTGACTGCGTATTTAGCCCTGGAAGAGAGAGAGAGGGGACTTGTTCTCAGGCAGGGGAGGGCCCACATCTGCCCAGTAACCCCCACCCTGCAAAACACAGCAGCCAAGCTACCCCCACCGAGCCACGCTGGGGAGGGGGAGGAGGAATTCCTCCCAGGCCTCCAGACAAAGCGCAGCTGCTGCTCCGCGCAGGGGAATTCCTCCAAGACACGGAGCGATGCCACAGCGTCTCCTGAACCACGCTTTTAGGGCAGCGTAAAAGCCGAGGCGGGACGCGGCCCGCCTACGTGCTGGGGATGAGGGCAGCCAAGGGCACTCACTGCGTGTCGCCCTGACGAATCATGTCGCAGATCTGCAGGATGGACTCCCAGTCCGTCTCCAGCAGCAGCTGACTCGTGGCTTTATCTGCAAAGGCATCGCACAACCTGTCAGCGTCAGCGCGGCTCGGCGCAGCCCCCGGCGCGGAAGGGATTCCCCAGCACAGGATGCCCCCCCCCCCGCCCGCC
>NW_005843038.1:51419-54289 GCF_000455745.1 Alligator sinensis
TGGAGAGGGCCGCAGCGCGTTACGGATGCGCGTGGCCCCGGCCCCGTTGCGGTGGGACGCGCTCGGCCCTGCGGGGCGGGGATCAGCTGGTGTCGTCTCAAGAGACGTTTGGACGTCTATCTTGCTGGGATCCTATGACCCCCATAGACTTCCTGCCCCTGGGGCGGGGGCTGGACTCGATGACCTTCCCAGGTCCTTTTCAGCCCGAATGTCTATGAATCTATGAATCTTTTAATCTTGCAGGTGGGCACAAACCTGACTGACCTCCTGCTCCAAAAGAAGATCACGATCCGGGAGCTGGGGGGCTGCATGGGCCCCATCTGGGCCAGTTACTATGGAGACTGCCGTGCAGTGCTGGTGAGTCCGCGTCCTGCCAATCCATCTTCCAGCCGTGCCCTCGTTGGTGGCCACTTGCTGGCACCTAACCAGCGCTTCCCAGCGTCCGTGGCCTCACGCTGCAGCTGGCAGAGTTGCAGACCAGGCACTGACTGTCCAGCTCCGCAGCCCCTTGGTCAGCGCCGAGCCATGGTAGTAGCTTCCTGTGAGGTTAGGCAGGGGCCTCCCCGTGGTGCAGCGAGGAAAGACCTTGCCAGAACCACGCTGCACCCAGGGGCCGGGCAGGATTGAACCAGGGTCCAGGGCCAGTCCCAGTGCCGCTTGCTACTGTGCGGTAGTGTGTGTGCAGGAACAAGCCCCGGACGAGGGAACTGCGGGTGTTTAGACGTGAACATGTTCTAGACAACGTGGTGCCCCGAGCTCTTGCATGTAGGGAGACGCTGGAGGCAGAGGGCTTGTCTCATAGCAGGCTCCTCACGTCCCTCATGTCTCTCCCGCTCCTCATCTCCTTGCTCAGGGTGGGTCAGCTCTTTCCCAACAGACTCTTGTGGCCTGATTCCCACCCTACCAAGCCCTGTCTCAGAAGGGAGATGCGCTGCCCCAGCACAGCTACTCCTCCCCAAAGGGGCCAGGTGCGGCAGCTCAGCTGTGGGCTCCTGGCCGTTGAATGCCTCTGCCGAGTCTGTGAATAAAAGCAGCAGGGGAAGAAAGGATTGTCCTGAGCCTGGAGAGGAGGGAGGGAGGGTCCTGGACAGAAGGGAAGATCCCAGCCGCGGGCACTCTGTGCAGGGGCCTGTCCCTGGTATGGGCTCACTCCCACAGTTTCGCCTACGCTCTGCCCCGAGCTGACTGCACAGCTGCCCCTGCATGTCCACAAGTGCCAAACAAGCTCCTTTCTGTTTCTTCTCCCCAGTTTGTGATTGATGCCTCAAACCCCACCCAGATCTCCTCGTCCTGCGTCCAGCTGCTGTCTCTCCTTTCTGCAGAGCAGCTTGCTGCAGTGCCAGTCCTCATTGTCTTCAACAAGATGTAAGGGGAGGATTGCGCCAGGCTGGACAAGGCCGGTTCCCTGGTGGGAGGGGAGGAGAAAGGAGGGGCCAGGGCAGGCCACATAGGATGCTGGGGTGGTTGTGCCCTGCTCATATCCCCTCCGGTCCCCAAGGTGGTGCAGGCACCTCCCAGGGAACAAGGGGAACAGTCTTCCTCAGCTGTGCTCGTTTCGGACCCCAAGCCGTGGTTCAGCGGGCAGCATGGGCTGGGATTGCTCAAAGTCTGGTCAGTGTGGGTTTAACATGGGATCTTTTGCTCATTTCTCACTCCCAACTCTGGCTTCAGCGACCTGCCCTGCTACATGTCCCTTCTGGAGATGAAGTCCCTGTTCCGCATCCAGGATATGGTCTCCTGTGCCACGCAGCCCATCACCGTAATGGAGACCAGTGCCCGTGATGGCACGGGCCTGCCCGAAGTGCTGCGGTGGTTTCAGTCCACCCTCAAGGATGCTAGCTGAAGTTGCTCCACGTGCTGCCAGGGGATGGTGTAGGCCCCAAGAGCTCAGGGCTCCTCTGCCACGGAGCCTGGACTCCAGGAGTGGAGCAGAGGCCACTGAGCAGCAGCCCCCAGCAGGAGTGATGCCACTTCAGACTCAAGCTGTAATTGTAAAATAAAACTGAACTCTCCAGACTGTGGCACAAGCTCTGAGCTGGCCTGGCTCTGGGCTGGGGCCAGGCTGCCTTTTGTGGGAAGGGTCAGTTGGGATCTGCAGAGGCTGCAGCTACCTCTTCGCAGCTGACTTCCAGCCACCCCACAGTCTTGGCAGACTTGCGGGAGTGCTGCCCCTGGCTTTGGCCGCTGGCCTCACATGGCTTTTGGAACTCTGCTGGCTCATGGCTTTGCTGTGGCCCCTCTCTACGGCCAGAGTGGTATAAAGGGGCTGGCGCCGGGGACAGCCCAGCCCTGCTTTCCTTCCTTGGGCTGAGAGAGGCTGCCGGCAGGTGTGGGGCAGCAATCATGGGCCCCTCCTGTAGGCAGGCATGTGGTGGGGTCTGCTGAGGGCAAGAACTGCTCTGGGTTTGTTCCCAAAGCAGTGTGACCTCTTCCTCCCACTGGGTCACCACAGTGTCTTTCACGGCAGGCCCATGGGGGTGGTACATCAGGACACCCCCTCCCATCGTGCCCCAGGCAGCATGAGGGACACCCTGCCCAGGATTCAGGCAGGAGGCATCAAGGCAGGTGAGTTTATTGATAAATAGGAGCAGGGAGCCAGACACAGGAGCACTAGTGCAGGCTGCAGCAGAGTAGCAGGTCTGAGCAGAGGACCTGCCCACCCAGCTTGGGTGAAGGACCTTCCTTCCCTGCCTTTCCAGCCCAGCCTTAACCGGCTGCCCTACTGGTCCACACCACAGGCCTGCCTAGCTCAGGAGCCTGCTCCTGACAGCCGCAAGCATGGGTCACTGGGAGCCCAAGAGCCCAGGTGCTGCTTTCTGTCAGAGAAAGACCAGCCACGCATGAAGGCCAGGTCTGGCCTCCAGAAGAGC
>NW_005843038.1:54403-63957 GCF_000455745.1 Alligator sinensis
AAGAGCGTCCTGGGTGATGCTGGTGAGGGAGTTCCCAGAGAAGGCTGCACATGGGGAGGGGGCGGCAGGGTGGTGTCTGTTTCGGGAAGCAGCTGGAACAGGTGCTGGAGCCTGGGCAGCAGGAAGCCGCTCTGCCTGATACTGGGGGATGGACTGGCTGGGGCTGGAGACGCTTCCTCTTGTGGGGGATGGCTGTAGGGCTGCAGGCAGGAAGGGCTGCATGTCACTGGGGGGCTCCCATGGATGCTGGCAGACTCTGGAGAGAGCTCGGCCTCCAGCCCTGGCGTGACAGGCTGCCCAAGGGCTTCTGCAGGGAGCTCAGCCACTCCTTGTTTGCCACGGTTGCTGCAGGCCAGTGCTCTGGTAAACTCAGGCCAGGCGCCAGGGAGATGTCCCACTAGGAGACGCTGTGAGGGGTTTCTGCAGGGGCAGCACAGAGCTGGGAGGCTGCGGGAGCAGCAGGGGACACTGGCCACAGCCGTCCCACTGGGCACTCAGACAGGCTTAAAAACCTGTAAGTTGGCGACTTCAAAATTCCTTCTCCTCAGCTCCTCAATGACTCTGGCTCTGATCACTGTCTCGGTGACGTTGCCAAACGCCTCGATGTTCTCATTGGCGCTGGACCGGATGCCCTCGCTCGCTGCCCTGCTCCCCTGCAGGAGCTTGCTGAAGGCCTCGGTCTCCGCGCAGTTCCCATACTGCCACTTCTCCGGGCGGTGACCTCTGGGACAGGGTCTGAAGTTCACCTTCTGAAACATCTGGTGGCATTTCCTGCAGGGTGGCTTCTCCTGATACTGGAGAAATTGATGGTCAAACCGCATGGCCTTACTCCACACCCCGTCGGGGAAGATGATGGCCTTGCCTGTGCCCCCATGGTACACTGCGTAGGCCACGGCTCGGGGCCACGTCTCCAGACAGGACACGTCGATCATGATTCTCCGCTGTGCCCACCCCTTGCAAGAGAGGGAAGCTCCATAGAATGGCTGCAACCTGGCTTTGCTCCTGAGATCTTTATAGAAGCTCCTAGCGACGACCGCAGCACAGAAGGCGAATTCACCAGCTTTCAGCTGCGTCTCCTGCACGTGCTGCCACAGGTTCCTATTGCACTCCTCCAGGTACTGGTCCATTCTCTGCAGCGTGGAGGAGAAGGTCTCTGTCACCTGTGCATAGGTCGGTGGTTTACAAGGAGCCCGCTGGCTAAAGCTGCTCCGCAGCCTCCCTCTGCCATCTGGGCAGCTTGACCTTTAATTATCTGTCTGGAGATTTCCTGCACCTTCCTCAGCAGCAGCTGTGCCCAGACCTGATGGAGCCCTGGCTTTGACCATTCCTATGCTGCTGGGATGGCCACGAATCTGCTCTCTGCAGGGCTGCTGTCAGGTCCCTACAGCTCCCACAGGCCCTGCCTAGCACCCTCCCTGCCCTCTGGCACCCCAAGCCCCCAGGCTGGCTCCAGTGGGAGGCTGGGGGCATACGTACATAGTCGAGGGCGATGGAGCACGGTGTCTTTGTGGGAAGGTGGGAGCGGCACTGTTCAAATGGAGCTGGGTATTGGCTCTTCAGTCTCTGCTGATGTTCCTCAGCTATGAACTCCTCTGGCTCAATGGGGAGCACGTGGATTTGTCCAAAGAAGAACACTGCATGCAGCACCTGGCCAGAGCAGGCGGATTAGGGTGGGCTCGGAGGTGCTCCCTGCCCCTCTCCACTTGCAGCCCCTCTGGGGAGGGCCAATGCAGAGATGCAGTCACAAGAAAGGGGCCTCCAGGCCAAGGCAGTCCGACAGGTCCTTGCCCTCCCTCTGCCCCTTGCCCACCTCCATGCACCACTGCCCAACCCGGCCCCCCTCCCCAGCGGGCTCCCCTCAGTCTGCCCCACCCAGACACGTTGGTGCCTTGTTCATCCCTGTTCTGCACATTCCTTGTATTTGGCTCCCCTGGGTTCAGGTTGTGGCACTTTGTGGCGACGGTGCTCACCTTCTCCAGGTAACTCCTCTTGGTGTCTTTGGACCCCTCTGTTCTACACAGCAAGCCCAGGAACCAGCGGATGAAGATGTTCCCGCTGGTCACTAGAAAACCTCTGTCTCGCTCCTCCTTCTCCCATCTTCAAAGAACCCAAATGCTGCAGCATGGGGGGCCTCCAGCGGGGCACCCTCTTGCCCCGTGACCGCAGCACTCCCACCCGACATGGGGCTGAGCCAAGGCCTGTCCTGGGGAGGGCAGAAGCTCATGGACCCTAGAGAACAGGAGCTGAGCTGGAAGGTGCATCTCACCAGGAGCGTCGGCCTGAGGGAAGGACACTGGGATGCACTGGGACCGCACCAGCTAGCTCTCCTGTGGGTGCTGGGGTGTAGCAACCTGTGGCATCCCTGGAGAGCAAATCTGCAGCAGGCCTGGGCAGGGGCCCTGGGGTGTGGGCAGAGGCACTGCCCCCCTCACCCCTGCTCCTGACCTGCCCTGGCTGGGGTGGGGAGGGTGATGGGGCCCTGGGGTGGGGAGGGCATCTCGGGGGAGCTGGACCCTGGCCTTTCCAGCTTGCTGCCTCTGCCAGCGAGCAGGGACAGCCCCAAAGAGCAGCCTGCCTCCCCGCTGCTCTACCCTTTCCCAGGCATCTGCAGCAGAGCTGTTGGCTGCTCGGGGAGCGGGGAGAAGGCTGGTTGCTCCTGGTGGGTGTTGTGGCTTCAGTATCAGCTGCAGGAAAACCAATGCCACGCTCACCTCAGGGCACTCTGCCTGGCTCCAGCAACAGGGGCCGCGTCCTGCAGGAAAGAGCAGGGAGCGGCGAGAGTCGGTCCTGAGCAGCCGGGCCTGCTTTTGTGGCTGACTTTGTGGGAGGGAAGGCTGAAGGCTTTGGGAACCAGAGAGGTTGGGGACAGGGATGGAGACATGGCCTCGGGCTGCAGCAGGGGGGAGTGCAGGTCTGGTGCGAGGAACAAGAGGAGCATTCTCATGGCGGGCAGGGGACGGAGGCTGTCCCCAGGAGGTCGCAGCAGCCAAAGCCCCACACACCGGGCAGCACGTGCCCCACTGACCTGTGCTGCAACACTCTGGCACGGGGATACAGATGCAGCAGCACCACAATGCTTGGGGAGCAGCTGCAGAGCCCCCTGCGCTGGCAGGCAGGTTACAGCCTAGCCAGCACCCATGGCACCTTCCTGGGATGGGGCTGGCCCTGCCATGGCACTCATCCTGCAGGGCCAGTGGGGCACAGGGGGGACTCATGCTCACCACTCCAGGGCCCCCGTGTCCCACGTAGTTCCTGCGTCCCGCGTACCCATTCTCCATGCTGGCGGGAAGGCGTCTGGATGCCAGGGTGCGGTGGGAGTACGCGTGGTTCCACCTGCCCAGTGAACATGCCAGAGCCCCCTGCTTGCCACTGAGCCCTCCCTGAGCCCCCTCCCCCATGAGCAGGTGCCTGCAGCCCTGACCCCTTGCAGGACACGACCCCACCAGGGCTGGCGCAGGGATTGCCGCATGAGGCCCAGCTCCCCTGCCTGTTGGAGCGGGGTGTGCTCAGCGCTCCTCAGCAGATCTCACGCCCTGCAAGTGTGTCTCCTGGCTCTGGGGTGCTGCTGGGACCTCCAGGATGATGGAGAGGAGCAGCGCACTGGCTTGTGCACATGCTGCCTGGTTCTGCAGGTGCGCCCGTCCAGGGCCATCCGGGGCACCAGGCAGCTCCAGTCCTGCAGGGAACCTCCCTCCTTCCACTCTCCGGCCACAGCCCCGAGCCCCCACCGGGGCAGCTGAGAGCTGTTTGCACTGCAGCCCGTGCTGCTCGCTCTGCTGGGAGATGCAGAGGAAACAGACTGCAGCTCCGGGCTCAGAGCCTCTCCCTGCACCCGCTACCAAGAGGGGAGCTGACACCCCAGTGCCCATGGGGCCCCAGCTCGGCCAGCCCCACACGGCTGGGGCAGGAGGGGTGACCAAGGCTGTGCCAGGGTGGGGATGAGGCAGCCACAAGCTCTGCCTTCCCAGCCCTTTCCCACCACCTCCGCTGGCATGCTGCTTGTCCCACACCCACGGCACTGAAAGAGTGAAATCAATCCTGCGGCCTGTGGCACTAAGCTGGGGACAGAGAAACACAAGTGCCACAGAACATACCTGGCTGTAGTGCGGGACATGGGCACCTCCAGTGGTGCTGAGCCGGGAGGCGACTGCCGCCTGTGCTCCACGATGTCTGTTTCTGGCAGGCAGCCTCTGCTTGTGCAAGACTGATCTCGGGCTCAGCCCAGCTCCAGGAACCACCCATTGCTGCGAGCAAGGGGGCTGGAAGTGGGACTGTGAGTGTTGGCTCAAGGCGGCTCAGCACCAGTGGTCACCCACAGCTCAGAGATAGGGATAAGCCATGGGACGTGCCAGCCTGCTCATTGTGAGCTAGGTGGTGACCAGCCCCTGCTACCAGGGCCAGTGCCCGGGGGCAGCGCCCTATCCCTGCCTGCCCCCGGCTTGCCAGGCCATCACATGCAGCAGCCCCCCGGGCATTGGCTCTCCCTGCCCACAGGCTGCTACACCTGGTCAGTGGGGATGGCCAGTGCCAGCCCCTGAGGGAAAAGCTTCCCCTCAACCCCCCAACATGGGCCCACGGGCCTGCGCCCCAACACACATCTGTTTACCCTAAAAAAAAATTCACGTTCGAAGCCAAATCAGCCAAATCAATTCCAAATCCGTGAGTCATTCAAGAACCGTGTTTCATAGTTTCATAGATGCTCGGGTCGGAAGGGACCTGAGCAGATCATCAAGTCCGACCCCCTGCCATGGCAGGAAAGAGCACTGGGGTCAAACGACCCCGGCTAGGTGGCTGTCTATCATGGCCTATCGTGTTTGGCCCGCAAACATCTTCCCCCCTTCCTGGGGCTTCAGATGCTTCCGAATCCTTTGGCGGTCATCCCACGTGCAGGCCCCAGCCCGGAGTCTCAGGGTTCAGATACTCCCAAGTTTCGCTTGACCTCAGCCGTACGGCCGCAGGAGCGAGCCGGGGAGGAGTCTCCCGTTGCCATAAAGTGGGCGTAAAGCCAAGATCTGCCCAGTGGAAGAGAAAGCGGGAGGGTAACTATACATTACCTCCGAGGGTACTACCCCATGCCAGAAAAGTGGTTATCCCCAGCAACTAGGAAAACTGCCTTGGGCACACACCTGCCCCCACCCCCAGCCAGGCCAGGCTCAGATAAATACTTGCTGCACCTGCCCAGGAAGGGCGGGCACCAGCTGGAGAGCAGCCAGGTTTCAGCACAGCTGTTCCTTTTTCTGGAAAATGAAACTTAGCCACCAGGCCTGACCACCGGCCCGGCCCGAACACGTTGCCCCTGTGCCAGCACCCCTTGGAGGAGGGGTGGTTACAGCCGCCCTGGCCTGCACAGCCGCCCTGCCAGGCAGGCTGGAGGCTGGGCGAGCCAGACCCTGCCTGGGCAGAGGAGGGGGCTGCAGGACTGGCCGCATGACACGGTGCTGCGTAGAGGCCGAGGCTGTCGGCAGCCCATATCGAGCCACGAACCCCTTATCGGGCAGCTGCAGCAGCTGGGAGCGCTGCTGTGAGGCTGCCCTGTGGCTCGGGCAGTGGCTGCAGCACGTGCTGGTGCCTTCAGGATGGCCCTAGCAATAGGGGTGCGACCGCCCAGGCTGGAGGCGACCGAGGCGGGATTGTGGCTGCTCGGGGCATCCGAGGCAGAGGTGGCGGGGGTCCTGGGGACATAGGGCAGAGGCACATCCCACGGTGGAGCCGGATTGTACCACGAGGAACACAGTGTACATGGCGCTGGCTCGGAGTCCGAGCACACGTGCAGGGGTGCAGGCTGGTGCATGGAGCCCAGGGCCTGGGCCGGGTGGCAGGAGCTCAGCCTGTCCCTCTTCCCCGCAGCTGAGCTCTTGTGCTCTCAGCACCAGGCGAGGCGTCTCCAGAGCGACCCTTCGCACAATGGGGAGCTCGTCCCGAACCCGGCCGGGGAGCCTCCCCACAGCCTCACCGTCCAGCTGAAAGGCACCTTCTCCTGCTGCTGCTTCTCTGGGGAAAATGCTTTGCTGGGCAGGTGGGGTGGGGAAGAACAAGCAGCCTTGCGCTCACCCTGCTCCCAGGGCAGGAGCCCAGGGGAGAGCAGCCAGCGAGGAGGCTGCTCCTTGGACCAGGGCTTCAGCCACGCAGGCTGGAGCACGGCCCTGGTTCCCAAGGGGGCGGGGTGGCACGAGCTCCCCAGCTGGCTTCAGGGCGATTTGGCCTCCAGGCCGCAGCAGAACTGATCCTTCCAGGGTCACAACCATGGCACGGCATCCGATGAGCCGACCGAGCTGGCAGGGCACGTGCTCCATTGAGCTGCTGGGGTGGGACGCGGGGCTGCCAGTGCTGGTCATGGCCCCTCTCGTGCATGCATGTGGGAGATGGCTGCAGGGCAGGGCAGCGAGCCCTGTCGACTCAAGTCCCGGCAAAGAGAACAAGCAGCAGGGGGGCTTTGGGCAGGTTTCTTTATGGATTCGTTAGATTTCTGTGCTGCCGTTCCCAGCAGGGCTCTGGGCGGCCGACAGCCAGAGCCACGACCGCACAGGAACGCCGGTGGACTTCAGAGTACCACAAGAGACCAAATCTCAGCTCAGCCCAACCACCAGCTCACGTGTCTTTGTCATCCAAGCATCCCTGGTGTGAAACCCTGGCTGGTGCTCCCCTGCCCCACCCTGGGGACGGGGCTGTCCGTCTTGGCCAGGACACAAGCTCTCAAGGTGCGGAGCCTTTTTGGAAGAGGAACAGGCCAAGGGGCTGCAGCTGCCAGGCCATGGCTGGGCACGTCCACATCCTTTCTAACAGCTGTCCGTGTCTTCCACCCTCTCTGCCCCAGTGGGAGCAAGGAGCAGGATGCTGAGTGTCCCGAGCTTAGGAGATAAGGGGAGGCAGGAGAGCGGGAACACCCCAGCCACAGGCCAGGGCCCCGGGCTCCCCCTGCCAGGCAGGCCGTGCTGGGCTCACTCCTGCACACTGGTGTCGAGGCCACAGCACTTCACACCGTGGTGATCCAGCACTGTGGTGCCACGCAGGAATGGTTCAAGTGCTGCGTGTGTGGCTGCACCCTGCAAGGGAAAGGGACACGGGCACGGACACCAAACCCAGCGTGGCCCTTGGCGGCCAGACTCGGCCCTGAGTGCTGCACAAGGGTCCAAGAAGGACTTGGCACAGCCTTGTCCCCAGAAACAGAACCACAGACACCTCATTGCCCTTCCCAGACAGCAATGCTTTGGGGTGCTGGGACTGAGGAACAGCTGGGCCGCCCCAGGCAGCTCTAGGAACAGAGGTGCACATCCTGCTGTTCACTCAGGACCCTCCCAAGGGTCATCCTTCAGCAATGGAGCCTCCTCGCGGTGCTGGCTCCTGGATGCGGGCTTCACTCCAGAGCAGGACTTGGATTACAGCTGTGTGGCAGGCAGCAGCAAGACTCACCAGCTGGGCGAGCCATTTCTCAGCTGTGCGGCAGTGTTACCCGCTCACTGCATGGGCCTGCTCCCCCCCAGTCCCTTTAAACCTCCACTGCAGGCTGTCTGCAACAGGCCTCACGTGCTGGTGGATGCAGTCCCGTGCTGGCCCCTTCCCCGCTGGCTGCCAGCGCCTTGCCTTGCCGGTGCTCGGGCCGACTGCAGCCAGGATGCCGAGCATAGCGACAGCGTAGTGACTGATGCTCCCCCAGGTGCTGCAAGTCCTTGCTGAAGGCAGGTGCGTTCCCACTGGGCAAGCGCATACAGCTTGTTTTTGCTGAACCAGGCAGCTTCCACGGCCTGGATGCCTCAGAGTCTCATACCAGGCGCCCCTGCCCACCCCCGATCCCTTCCTCATACAGGACGACGCGCAGCCTGAGACTCAGGCTGAGGAGCAAAGATACTGGACTCAGGCTACACGGATCTTTATTGAAGCGGCTGACGGCCCTCAGGAGGTCAGCTCACAGGAGTGTGTGCGTCTAGGACACGTGAGCCTCCCAGGGAGGGGGCCTGGAGCCAGGGAACCTCTCCCCTTGGGCCCAGGGAGCTGTCTCTTGGAAGCTGTGAGTGTTGGACTCCAGGTGCTTGCTGCCCTGTGAGAAAGCAGGGGCGTGATCCCCTCTGCCTGCCCTCGGGAGCATGGGGCTGGTGACCTGCCAGCCAGAGGAATCAGAGCAAACAGTCCAGCAGTGCATCGCATACCCCCAGCAATGCACGTCCCCCTCGCGGGCATGGTTACAGCACAGACCGCCCTGCATGGGGCACCAGGATTTCACCCATCTGCACACTCAGGCCCTGTGAGGGTGCTCACACCACAGCATATGCTGCCTGGACTCAGACACTGTCCTGCAGAAGAGCTCCCTTAGTGGCAACCACCACTAACTCTCCAGGAAATCCAGCAGCTTGCCCATCTCCCCTGCTCCGCTCTCAACCAAGTGCTGGGCACTCTGCCTGATGCACTGGAGCTCCGGGCGCTTGGCACGCTCCTCCTCACTCTGCCGGGAGAGGGACGGCGCAGCAGTTAGAGCAGGCATGGGTGTGTGCGGAAGCTGTTCCATAGGGACCCCGGGACACAGAGCACCCCACTCCCGCTCCCACAGTACGTTTGCACAGGCAGCTCCTCGTTCTGCCAGGCCCTGGCAGCTGCCACTGCCCCCTCCCCAGAGCAAGTGACTACTGCCTGGGCCCCACTTAACCACCAAGATCTTGGAGCAGAGCGTGTCCACAGCTGCTGCAGACATCGGGCTGGGATGTCGCCGGTGCCCATTGCGTGCTTGGACCTTCCCTTGCTCCCCGAGGCAGGAGCTGCCCGTTCTCCGCTGGCCCCATGCCAACTTACCAGTGGCTCTTGGCCCTCTGCGCAGTCATAGGTTTCCTCGCCAAAGTGCAGGAGGCCGTTGCGAAGGAATTGCTCCAGGCTCCTGCTGAGCCTGTGCAGCTTCTCCTCCTCGTAGGTGTAGACCCCCCCATCTGCTGCCACCAGGATCACCAGCTGCTGCCCCATGGCCAGGCACGGCACGTTGTCCACGGTGCCCAGCACCACCATGCGGGTGGGCGAGGGCAGGTAGAGGTGGGCCCAGTCCGTCAGCATGTACTCCATCCCGGCGTAGCAGGTCTCGTCCAGGCTGCCCAGCTGCAGCTGGAACTTCTGCTTGTTGCTGAACTGAATTATTAGGCCTTTGTGTCCTTGCACGTACTGGGAGACCAGGTCCAGGCATTGCGCTAAAAGGGGGTGAGAAATCAGGGACTGCCCGGCCCTATCTGTCCGCGCTGGGCCCCTTGGGAAGGACGCACCCGACGATGCCCCACACGGATGTTCACGCATGTGTCTGGCAACACGGGGCAGCGTGCGTGTGCTGGGGGGCTTCACCTGGGCCTGGCCTGCACCGCTGTCTCATACGTCAAGTGGGAATAGCTGAAAGCCCAGCCTCGAGCACAGACTATGCCCTGCCCGCCGCTTCCAGAACCGGACAGCTCAGCTCCGTGCTGCCACGGTCCCCTGCCCCAATTTCAGGTCCCCACAGCCGGCCCTCCCCCAGATGCAGCCCGGCACCCCCAAGGGAAGCTGCGGTGGGGGGTGCCCGGCCCCGGCGGGCCCCTCCGCCCCGCCCT
>NW_005843038.1:64251-74352 GCF_000455745.1 Alligator sinensis
CGCGGGGCGGGGCGAGGCGAGCGCAGGCAAACAGCCTCGGCCGCCGCCCGTCCCTCCCGGGGCCGCCGCTCGGTTCCTGGTTCCCAGTTCCGGGTTCCTTTTACAAAGCTGATCTAGACTCAGTAAAAGCTCGTTATTAATGAATTACGCGTCCTAGAGAGCGAGAATCTCATTAGCTACGCACAGGACTAATTAATATGTAAAAGAATACCCCACATCAAGTCCGGAAAGGCCAGGATGGGATTATGGGGCAAAGTACTGCTTGGGCCACCCCAGCCTTCATGGCGGTGCCGCGGAGGCTGTCCCGAAGAGCCCTGACCACAGTCCCGCCGGCCCCAAGCGCGGCCTGGCCGTGCCAGCTGCCAGCTCACGGCCCCCATGCCCACTCTACTAAGTATAATGGCTTGAATAAGGAACTGGCCCTTCTTCGGCCACCCATCAGGATACCTCTGTGCCACCGGGGGACTGTCCTGGACGTCTGTGACCAGAGACTTGTCCGGCCCAAAGTGAGGTGTGGCCGTGCCAGGCTGCCAACCGACAGCACCCCCCAGACACTGTGCTAAATTAATCAACCGGAATAAGGAACTGGAATCTGGGCTGGGATTATACCCAGAAATCCTTCTTGGGCCACCCCAGACCATGTCTCTGTGCCACCGGGGGACACTCCTGGACATCTCTGAGCAGAGACTTGCTTGACCCAAGCCGCGGTTTGGCCGAGCCAGGCTGCCAACAGACAGCACGCCGAGCTGTGCTAAGTATGTGGTCTTGAATTAGGAACTGGCTGGTGGGCTGGCACGGGAGACGGAAATGCTTCTTGGGCCACCCCACGCCGTGACACTGGTGCCGGGCCACTCTCCTGGACACCTCTAACCAGAATATTGCCTGGCCCAAAAGGCGGTTTGGCCGTGCCAGGGTGCTAAGTGACAGCCCCCCAGCCACTGTGCTAGATATATGGACCCGAATAAGGAACAGGCTTTTGAGCTAGGATTACAGCTAGTAATCCTGCTTGGGCCACCCCATGGCACAGCTCTGTGCCCCCGGAGGACTCTCGTGGACATCTTTGACCAGAGACTTGCCCGGCCCAAAACGTGGTTTTGCCGTGCCCGACTGCTATCTGACAGCTCCCTGGCCCCTGTGCTAAGTATAATGGCTCGAATAAAGAACTGTTTTTGGGCTGGGATTAGAGATGAGATGAGACCCCAGATGTGTGGCGTGTGGGAGAGGAGCGGGTGACACAGCCATGGGACCGCCAGGCTCCAGGGGCAAGTTTGCAGCACCGCGCCCTGGGGCTGGGCAGCGCAGCGGGCCTGGATTCCCGGCTGCCCAGATGTGGGCACAGGCTCAGGACCCGGGCAAGGCATCTCTGCCCCAGCCTCCCTGTCAGCAGCAGTGTGCATGGGCACCCTGCATCCCCCATCCTCAGAGCTCGCACGCGCCCCCGCTCCCCACAACCCCGGGAACAAAAGCACCAAGCAGCAGCTGCAGCATCGCGCTTCTAATGCGACGGGGCTGTAAGGGAGAGAGGGTCGCTCGGGGAACGGGCCAATATTCAGGCCGCCAGGCCCTGTGTCCGTGGGGCAGTGGCACAAGGGAGCGCAGCTCGTCCCTGGCCCCTGGGCTTGTTGGCACACGCCGCTCAGCTCCGGGCAGTCCGGGCCACCTCTGCAGGGAGTCCTTGGGGTCCTTTCTGGGTGGAAACCAGCTCCGGGGTCTGGCCGAGTGGGGCTCGTGGCTGCAGCATGGGGGCAGCCGGGCAGGCAGCAGCTAGCGTTCTCCATGACGTGGTCGTGTCTCAGCCCAGGCTGGTCTCTGGCTGCTCAGGACCTCCTGGAAGTGGGGGCTGTCCATGGCCTGAGCCCCAGAGCCTCTGCTGGCTTCAAGGGACCCTGCTGCACCAGAAGGCAAGACAGAGGGCTGTGGCCACAGCCTGGCAGACAGGCCCACGGCACGGGGGTTGCGTGGGCACTGACCCCAGAGCTTGCAAACAAACCCTGCGGTCCCTGGTGCCCAGTCCTGCCCAGGGAAAAGTGGCCCGGAGTGCTCCCGTGCGGGCAGTGCAGCCAGGCTGCTCCCAGCCCCTGCAGCAGAAGGAAACCCACGGGCCTCTCAGCCGCCCAGACCCCCACTCCGGCCCTGCTGCCTCCTCCCACCCCTGGCTTACCTGGGCTCAGGTGCGCTGCTCCTGCTTTGCATAGATAGAGTGAAGTTTCTGAATGAGGAACGTCTTGTCCGCCCCTTCCTAGGAGAGCAGGCGGATGAGCAGGGGCGCAGGCTCCCCAACCCCGGCTATCGGGGTGCTCCCAGGCCCCGTGGCACCGCAGCAGGAGCCACGTATCTCCCCACCTTCTCTCCCTGGGCACTCACGTTGGTGATCTGCTCCTTCAGCAGGCCGATGATCCTGCGCTGGCCTTTCACCACCTGGATTTTGAGGTAGATCACTGCCCTGTGGGGCAGAGCCAGGGCCTGAGCTGGGGGGACTGGGGGCCAGGCCTCCCCTCTCCTTCCCCAGCCAGGGCAGAGACGGGTCAGCTCCACCAGCTCCTGCCCTGCACGCACACCCTGGGCCTGCCCGTGCTCAGGGCACAGAGCCCAGCCTGCCCCCAGCACCCTCCTGCCCTACGCACTGCCCAGTCATGTCAGACTGCACCATGGGGCCGTGAGGGCCTGGCCTCTCTGACTCCTCCAACACGAGCAGCCTCCCCACCACCCACCGGAGAAGCCCACTATGCCCTTCTGCTCGGGCTCCCAACCATGGGGACAAGTGGCTCCGAGGGGAGCACAGGGCTGAGACCTGCCACGGGCATAGTTTCATAGTTGGTCGGGTCAGAAGGGACCTGAGCAGATCAAGTCCAACCCCCTGCCATGGGCAGGAAAGGATCTGAGGTCAGACGACCCTGGCTAGGTGATTATCTAGCTTCCCTTTGAAGACCCCCAGGGTAGGAGCAAGCACCACTTCCCTGGGAAGTTGGTTCCAGATCCTAGCCGCCCTGACAGCGAAGTAGCGCCTCCTGATGTCTAGCCTGAATCTACCCTCTGCCAGCTTGTGACCGTTATTTCTAGTCACTCCTGGTAGTGCTGGGGGGAACAGAGACTCCCCCAATGCCTGCTGGTCCCCCCTGACTAGTTTGTAAGCGGCCACTAGATCCCCCTTGGCCTTCTCTTGTGGAGGCTGAACAGGTTCAGGTCCCGTAGCCTCTCCTCGTAGGGCCTGCCCTGCTGCCCCCGATCATGCGGGTGGCCTCCTCTGGACCCTCTCCATGCTGGCCACATCCCTCCTGAAGTGCAGCGCCCAGAGCTGGACACAGTACTCCAACTGCGGTCTGACCAGTGTCACGTAGAGGGGAAGGATCACTTCCTTGGCCCTGCTCGAGATGCATCTGTGGATGCACAACAAGGTGTGGTTGGCTTCCTGACCGCGTCCCCACACTGTCGGCCCATGTTCATTTTGGCATCAATAATGACTCCAAGATCGTTTTCTGCCTCTGTGCCGATGAGAAGGGAGTTCCCCAGCCTGGAGTTCTGCTGCTGGTTCCTCCTCCCCAGGTGCAGCACCTTGCACTTGTCAGTGTTGAACCCCATCCTGTTCTCATCGGCCCACCCCAGTAGCCTGTCCAAATCTAGTTGTAGCCTGTCCCTCTCCTCCAGCATGCCCACTTCCCCCGACATCTTAGTGTCGTCTGCGAATTTGAACAAGGTGCTTTTCACCCCCTCGTCCAAGTCGCTGATGAAGATGTTGAACAGCGCGGGCCCGAGGACCGAGCCCTGGGGGACCCCGCTGCCCACATCCCTCCAGGTCAACTAGGACCCGTCCACCACCCCTCTCTGGGTGCGGCCCTCCAGCCAGTTAGTGACCCATCTGACCGTGTAGGTGTCGACACCACAGTCCCCTAATTTTTTAATGAGAATGGGGTGAGAGACAGTGTCGACGGCCTTCCTAAAGTCCAAAAAGACTACGTACACTGCTACCCCTGTGTCTAAGGATGTTGTGACCTGGTCGTAGAAGACACCAGGTTGGTCTGACAGGACCTGCCCCTAATGAACCCGTGTTGGTTGCCCCTAAGCATGATCTCCCTGCCGGCCCCTCGCAGATGTGCTCCTGCATAATTTTCTCGAAGAGTTTCCCCAGGACCGAGGTAAGAATAATGGGCCTGTAGTTTCCTAGGTCCTCCTTCCTCCCTTTTTTTGAAAATGGGGACCACGCTGGCCCTTTTCCAGTCCTCCAGCACCTCGCCAGAGCACAGGGCAGAGGGAGCCTGGGGGGTCAGCTGGAGGGGTTGCTCCTGACCCCACGAAGGCCGTCCACTGGCAGTGCCCAGCCTGGATGCCTGGCTCCGGTACTCACAGCAGGATGCTGGACATGAAGAACAGGAAGAAGGTGTTTTCCACCAGGTGTTGGTGGATCCAGGTGAACCAGGTGATGCTGGGGCCGGAATGCTCCAGCCGCCGCACCCAGGTCTTCCCAGACTCATAGATGGTCTCCAGGGTCCGGAATGGGCTGCACGTCTCCGATGGCTTTGCTCTGAGGCAGGAGGGCACAGGGACAGTCTCACTCGCTGTGGGGAGTGTGCCCGAGCTCGGCCAGGCCCCTTCCCCAGCCCCACGAGAGCCGGGGTGGCTCGGGGTGGTCCTACCCCAGGAAAGGGCAGCCCTAGCATGTGGAGAGGACCGAGTGCCTCAAGCGGGAGCCCGGGCAGGAGTGTACTCTGCTTCCTGCCAGCTCAGGCTGCAGGGCTGGGGAAATCCCCTGCCCCGTGCCCAGCATCTACAGGGGCACCAGGTAGGTGCTGGATGGCCAGGTCGCGTCGTGCTGATGGAGAGAAGCAGCGAGGCCGGGGGCAAGCAGGCCTGGCAGCTCCGTCCCGCTCGTCCCACCCCCCAGCTGCTGACTCACGACCAGATGGTGTAGGACAGGAAGACGGCTGCTCCCAGGAAGGACGGGAAGCACAGGAGGGTGATGAAGACAGTGCTCATGTGTGATGCCCGCCAGGGCTTGCTGGGCGACTGGCAGTTCTTCATCAGGCTGGCCTGGGGACATGAGGCCGTCAGGTCCCGGTGCCAACTCCCGACCACCAGTGAGCTCCCTGGGGCACCGGGGGACACAGGGGCGAAGAGGCTGGCCCCCTCCCCGGCACCTTCCAGCCCCTTTGGGATGAGCTGAACACGATGCTGGGGCCTGCCCCGTTCCACCCTGTCCAGCACCTGGGGTCTCGCCCAGGACAGCACCGCTGCCAGTCCCCATGCGGCGCTGCCTGCTGTGCTACCTTTTTAATGTAGAACAAGAGCAGCAGCTTCAGGATCTGGATGGCGGGGAGGAGCGGGGAGAAGAGGACGCCCAGCCTGGAAGGAAGAGAGGGAGATGCAGTCGACCCGGAGCCGGAGGGCCCCAGCACAGGACAGCGTGGCCCGGGCTGGGCTGCCCACAGGAAGGGGGAGATGGGCAGGAGGGGACCAATGCGGTGAACCATAGGTCATGGTGAAGCGTGGCCCCCACTCAAAGGCCTCGTCCCCCGACACGATGGGGAGGCCCAGGCAGTCCTGGACATGCACCGCAGGGAGCTCAGCCAGGGCCTGGGCAGGGCCATATCCTGTCCCATCACCCACAAGGCTTTTGAGGAGGGTGCTGAGCTACTCGCCTAGCCCTGCCCCACGTGCTGTCCTCCCCGGGCAGCTGGAGGTCAGCTTTACCCTTACAAGTGGGCCTGACCTCGGCCCCAGGCAGGGCCAGCACACGCGGCCTCTCTCCCCAGGGCTCCAGGCTGGCCAGAGCGTGTGAGCCCAGCCTGGGAACGCACGGAGGAAGTGAGTCATGGCCTCGGGGCAGGCGTGGGAGCACGGCGTGGCCCCGGGACCTCACCAAGTCAGCGTCTGCCCGTAAATCAGCTCCAGCACGTTCCGTGCGATGTCGAACTCCGGCCGCTGCTTCCTCTTCAGCCTCTTCTCCAGGATCAGCCTGGAAGAGAGTGGGGGCGCCGTGAGGGCGAGGTCACGGGACGCGAGCCTTGGCCCTTCCCGAGGCCTGGCTGCTCGGTCCCTGCGGGTCAGAGCTGATGGAGGCCGCAGGGGGTCATTACCTCCAGAGCAGCTCCCCAAGGAGGGTGTCCAGCAGGACGAAGATGAAGTCCATCACCACGAAGCGGTACAGCTCCTGCCCCACCGACGTCTCCCAGCACTGGGCACACGGGCATGGGAGCATCAGAGTGAGGAGCAGGAAGGCTCCCTCCGGGCCTCCCTGAGCCTTGTTAGACCTGTGGGGACCCCTAACCCCCAGGCCCCTGTGCCCCCACAGCTGGCAGCGATCCCACCTGCTCTCTGGGTCTCCAGCCCCTTGTGTGCCTGGCCCATGGTGCTCTGCCACAGTATCCCGGCGAGACGCTGGCTGTGTGGCAGCAGGACACGGAACAAGACCCCCTTGCAAGGTCTCCAGCACAGGGCTCAGCATGAGAGCAAGGCTCTCTGCTGAATAAAGCTCCATTTGGAGGGGAAACTCCTGTCTCTCGAGCCCCTTGTTCTCTCTCCAAGCCACTGAGTCCCATCCAGGGCTCTGGGGTAATGCTGCCCCTGCGCCCCACACACAGCGCCTGCCGCCAGCCCACTGACCTTGTCCCCTGATAGCCCGACCTTGCGGCTCAGCCAGTGGTAGCACAGCATCCCCAGCACCACCATCTTCAGCAGCAAGTTCCTGGGGGGAAGAAGAGGGTGGGGAGCAGGGCTGAGAGCGAGGACCGGGACGGGGCCCTGATGGGTGTGAGAAGCCCCTGAATCCGGCAGGTGTCTCCCCTACCCCATGTGCCACCCACCTGCAGATGGCCACGTAGACCCCCAGCACCGGGGACTCCTGCCTCTCCCAGGTGCCCAGCCCGCTGTACACATAGGGCAGCACCAAGTTCATCAGGGATACGACCAGTGGCAGGGCCAGCAGCTGGGCTTCCTCCTGCATCTCGCTGCTGTGCTGCTCCCAGCTCTTCTGCTGCACCTGCAAAGCAGGCGCCCGGGGTGTCACCCGCCAGCGAGCAGCTCAGAGCTAGGGGTGCTGGGACCTGGCACTGGGCTCCCTGCCCCAGGTGGGCTCTCAGTGGGGATCTGGTGGTAGGGCATGCTCACCCTGTGCATGTGCTCTGAGAAGTAGTAGACGGCGAGGACGCAGGCCAGCACACTGCCCAGCGACAAGGCCCAGGTCAGGGCCAGCACTGCCAGCCTGTGCAGCTGCTGGCACAGGCTCCTGGGGCGGTACTGGTCCCGGAGTTCCCCCAGCAGCTCCTGCAAGACACTGCGTCATGGCTGGCATAGGCCGCTCCGGGCCCTGGTGCTGCCCATTCGCCTGGCAGAGCTTGCTCTCCGAGGAGATGAGCCAGGTTGGGGTCCAACTGTGTGGAGCCATAGGGATTGGGGAGGGCTCACCTTTAGCTGGGTGCAGAGGTTGTCCTGCAGCAGCTGCACAGAGCGCCGCTGCGTCACCTTCCAGTCCCAGGTGCAGAATAGCTTCATGGCGAGGTCGCCCCTGGTGCTGTCCACGCGGTAGCTCTCCCCAAAGGACCGTGACATGCTGCAGCATGGAGCAGCCCCGTCAGTCGCCGCCTGGCCTGGGCTGAGTGCCCGGGCAGGTGGGAACCAGGCATGGTGCAAATGGTATCACATACCTGGGGAGCTTCCTAAATGGCTGGTGGGCAAAGTGGTACCCTGGGCTTGGGGAGTGGGAGGGGAGTGCAGGGGGGGGTCCTCACCTGTACACCAGCAGGATGCAGGTAATGAAGAAGGAGACCCCGATGGTGAAGAGGTAGGCCAGCGGCATGTTGTAGGGCAGGCGGCTGTGGCCGCGTTGACACCTCACGGAGCTGGGGCCCAAGATGCAGGGGTCATTCAGGGTGTCGTTACTGTAGTAGCCGCAGTACATCAGCGTGTGGGTGAAGGAGCCCTGCGGGGAGCACAGGGATGGCACCCGGTCTCCCCTGCCAGTGCCTTTGGGGAGAGCTCTGCCAGGGGGATGTGGGGCTGCTCCCCCACAATGGTCCCCCGAGTCTCTGCTTCCCCCAACATGGCCTCCCCTCCCCATGGAGAAGTGCGGGGCTTTTTCTGGACCAAGGCTCCACTTCCTTGGGGTCGCAGCAGGTGAGGGGGGAACACAGGCAGCAAGGGGCGAGCTGGGAGAGCGGGGGCCCTGGAGCCCCCCAGGGAGGCACTTACAGCCCCGGTGAGGAGCTCGAGGCCCATGAAGGTGCGGCGGGCGGGGGTGGTCGGGGGGTAGGCGGCCTGCATGGCCACGACGAAGACGAGGAGCAGGAGGAACAGGAGGAGGTTGAACAGGAGCAGAGTCTTGAGGAACAGGAAGTAGGACAGGACACTGGAGCCGAAGCGGCCGCCGATCTGCTTGAGGGCGTAGTGCCAGGGCTGCAGCGTGGGCAGGGAGGACAGCAGCCCGTACCAGGTACTCCGGACACCCTGTGGGGATGCACGATGCTCTGAGTCCAGGTCTGCCAGGGCCAGGGGCTTTCTTGACCCCAGAGCCTGCTCTGCTCACGCCAGCTGCCGGTGCCACCGTCAGGTGCGGTGAGGGTCCCTGCTCCCATTACCAATGCCTCTGCTCCCCGTGGCCCTGCGCTGGCCCATTGCTCCCCAGGTATGGAGAGCACAAGCCAGGCACCACTCCCAGGGAGGGGGGCCCCAGCTCCCCCAGAGAAGCCCCGGGCTGCAGCAGCTTTGTGGGCCCAGGGAGCTGTCTGCCTGCCCGCTGGACCCCCAGTGGGGGTCCCTGCAGTGGGAACCCTGCAGCCACGAGCTGGGAGCAAGTCACTCTGGACAGAGCCCCCCACCCTGGCCGCAGCCCTGGGCAGGGAGCAGGACTCACGAGGATGAGGTGGTACTCGACTTGGCTGCATCCAGGCAGGGGGCCCCGGATCCTGCGGGGCTTCTTCAGGGTGTCTCCCTGCCCGCTCGAATCCTGCCTGCAATGCAGACAGACAAGCAGACGTCTAGCCCCTGCTCAGCCCAGCCCAACGGAGGCTGCAGGGGGATGGGACCCAGCCCCAAGCCTGCCCCACGGGGCACTTGGGGCACGGCCCGTTTCCTGTCTTGCTTACCCCTGCCCCCTGCATGTGCCCCCTCCCCGCCCTCCCAGGCTGAAGGGACGCCCACCACGGCCGGCACCCACCTGAGGCTGCGCTTCTGGGCCAGGCTGAGGGGCATGGTCAGCAGCAGGTGGCTGCGCTGGCTGCTTGGGAGGCTCTGCAGCTCCTTCACCAGCAGGCACCGCTTTTCTGGGGAGACAAGCAAGGGCAGGATGAGACTGCAGTGCCACGAGGCAGCCCCCCAGCCCCTCCCCAGCACCAGTGGCCAGAACTCACCTTCTTCTTGGGCGTGGCCAGCGTCCAGCTCCAGGTCGTACTGGCGGAGGCTGGGCCGGGCGGCGCGGGAAGTCTGCAGCAGGGGTGGGCGGCTGCTCCGGCGCCGCAGCCGGGCTGTGCGGTTGTAGTACTGCGAGAGGATGGCCCCGCGGCTGCTGCCTGGAGCAGACAGAGAGTGGGCTTGGACCGGAGGGGGTGTGGTTGGGCCACAGCAGGTCCTGGCTGCACCGCAAAGCTCTGCACCCGCCGCAGCTCCCCCCTGCAGCAAGCCCCACAGTTTCCCCCCATGCATCACAGCTCGGCTTGGGAAGCTGAGCCGTGTGGTCTGCCCCGGGGGGTCCCGGGTATGTGTCTGGGCAGCTTGGGGCACTGGACAGTTGTTGGCTGCACCCACTGTGACGTGGCCGAACGGCATGGCCAGATGGTGGCTGGGCCCTGAAAGCCTGGGCTGGTGGGGATGCAGCTGCTCCTTGCAGCCTGTGGCCACCCCTGGGAAGAGACGGGCTGGGGCAGGCTGGGCTGTGGTCCCGTGGCGCAGGGGAGCTCACCGATGGTGCGGCTGGGCATGCTGGCCAGGATCCTCAGCGTGGCGGCGGAGTACTCGGGGTGCTCCCAGCTGCACTCAGGCTTGGCCCAGGCCTCGGCCCCGGGGGCGAGAGGAGGCATGTAGGCCAAGGGCTCTGGAGGAGACACAGAGCTGGTGAGGGCTGGAGGAGCCTCCTGCAACCTCCCCTCCCACCTCTGCTTCCCCTGCGGCTGGGGG
>NW_005843038.1:74362-74844 GCF_000455745.1 Alligator sinensis
AGCCACAGCACCTGGCACGGGCACTCCAGGGAGGTGCCCCCAGCCCCCCACCCTGCGGGCTGCAGTGTGGTGTGAGCTCGGCTCTGACACTGCTTGTTCCTCTGTGGCAGCACACATCACCTCCTGGGGTCCACGGCCTGTCAGCTGGCACCGCAGCAGCGAGGCATTACCTTTGCCCCCCAAGCACAGCTCCCGCAGCTGCAGGCCTTGCTCCTGGATGATCTCGTGGAAGGAGTCGTGCACGGCCCCCTCATCATACGGGCTCAGGTCTGGGCTATGGGAGAGACAGAGTCCCGGATACAAGCCTGCATGGCACCTTGCATTGCACCCCGCCAGGGCTCTGCATGGATGGGCAGGCTCGGGCATATGTACGAGCATATCTGGGGGCTTGGGGCCAGCAGGGATCCCTGGAGTCTTGCCAGAATCCAGGGACAGTGGCAGCCGTGTGGCTTGAGGCAGTGGCCTGGGCAGAGGGTGCTGGG
>NW_005843038.1:74854-76245 GCF_000455745.1 Alligator sinensis
CCGGAGCCCGGGCAGAGGAGAGCCGGCAGGAGTCCCTGCTGCTGCGAATGCCACGAAGCCCAGATGCCCGAGTGATGGGCATGGTAGAGGGCTGGGCAGGCTGGGAGCAGGGGCAAGCAGGGTCGGGGCACCCACCTGGTGTCCTCCTGGCCCTCGGGGATGGGCAGGGTGGAGGCGAGAGGCTGGGACATTGCAAGGGTTCGGGCTGCAACAGGCCGGGCGGCGCTGGGGCTGGCGGGGCTCCACAGGACGGGCTCCTCTACTGGCCCCGGGTCTCCCTCATCCGCAGCCGCTGCCAGAGAGAGCAGAGGGTGAGCACCAGTTGGGTGTGAGCGAGGGAAAGCCACCGGCGGTTACAGCCTAGGCACGTCGCAGCCTGCTTGGCTTCCCGGGGCCGTCTGTGCTGGGACCCGTCCGGCTGCAGGCCAGCCCCACACGCCGTGGTGTGGTGCGGCGCAGCCCGGAGCTGAGCACAGGAAGGAAGAGAGGAAGGGACAAAGGCTGCAGCCGGCGCCTGTGGCTGGGGCCTGCTCTGGCCTGGGCCTTTTCCTGGCTGCCCACATCCTCTGCACTCCAGCAGACCTCAGCCTCCCCTGCACGCTCAGACCCCCACGGCCCGGGCTTCCCGCAGCGCCTGCCAGCCCAGACGGGAGTGTGCACAGCACGGCCGGGTCCCCCGGCTCTGGGTGCACGAAGCCCCCGGCACTGCTCACACGCCCGCGCTGCTGCCCCAGCCGAGAGGGGTCATGCGGGGGTCTGGCCCGGCACCCACCCTGGGCTCGCCTATGGGCAGAGCGGGCTGGACGGGGAGGTGGCGACGAGGGGCTCCGGGGTCCTCAGCCCCGTGTCAAGCCTGATGGGCAGAGGCAGCTGGATGGGCCTCCCTCCCCCACCGCCAGCTCTGCGCAGCTGCGGGGGGAAAGAACAAACAGCCTCTGTCTGGCTCCTTTGTGCTTCCCCTGCACAAAGCCCGGCCTGCCCCGTGACCTCCCAGCCCAGCCCGGCCCAGCTAGGTCCCAGCAGTGCCGGGCACCGAGCCCAGGCCAGGAGCCCCCTGCCCAGCTCTGAACCCCCAATCTCCAACGCATCCGGCTCTGCCTGGGGCTGGGCTGCCCAGGCACCTGCATCCTCACGGTCCTGGGGAGCGGAGGGTGCTGGAGGGCGACCCCTGTCTGCCCCCCATCCCTGCCCGGGGGCTTAGCAAAGCCCTGCCCCATCAGGGCTAGGTCCGTGCCCAGCCCCTGCTAATTGTAACACTTCTGCAGGCAGGCAGGACCTCAGGGCTCAGCCCGAGGGAGGGGGCAAAGCTACCCCCCGCCGTGATCCCTGCCTCCCCGTGCTTCCCGCAGCCCCCATGCGCGGGCTGCCCAGGCATGGAGGGGTTATGCGGA
>NW_005843038.1:76255-83561 GCF_000455745.1 Alligator sinensis
CCTGCCCTGCCCGGGGGGCCGGCCGGTCCCTGCAGCGTCCGGCAGATAATGGGCTGCCCGGAGCCTTCCCGCATCAGGCCCCGGCTGCCAGGAACAGGCCTGGCTCTGGCACGGGGCCCTGCAGCTGCGGTGCTGGCAGGGTAGGTGTGGGCACGGGAAAGCCTCCCACTCTCCTGCTTGCTGGTGCCCAGGAAGGGTCACAGCCTCCGGTGCCCTCCACCCACTGCCTCATCCAGCCCTGGCATGGCTCCCACCCGCTCTGCCCTGCCCTGCGCCCAGAGCTCGGCTTGCACGGGGAGGCTGCGCCATGGCTGCAGAGAGTGTGGCTGTTGGGCAGCCCCTCTTGGCAGCCTCGGTCCCACTGCCTCGTGCCAGGGGCCCGTGCTCCCCCAGCCCCTTCTTCCTGCCTGTGCCCTGGCCCCTGGCCCAGCTGCCCCGCTGACTCAGGGGTGCTGGGATCGGGCCGGGGGAGAAGGAGCCCGGCTGGCTGCCCCGGCCAGGCCCCGATGCCCCTTCCCACCACTCACCCGCTGGCTCCAGCATGTCCTGCGCAGCTGGAGCTCCTTGGCCCAGCAGGTGTGGCTGGGGAGGCCCGGCTCTGCCTGGAGGGGCCACGTGCAGCTCTGCCTCACCTGCAGCACAAAGCATGCTGGGAGTTGTAGTCCTGCACACACCTGGTTTCAGGGCTGGGGTCTCGCTCGGGCCTGGGGCCTCTGCCCTGGGGACCAGCTCATCCTGCTGACGCCGCACCCCAGCCTGGAGCTGGGGCGGGGGTGAGGCTCCCCAGCGAGGGCTCAGGGCTGCGGCCAAGGGGGCCATCTCACACCCCTGAAGCCCCCGGGCTGCGTCTGCAGTCAGAGATCCCGCCGGGCACTTTGGTGCTCGGCAACACTGAGCAGCAGGGGAGCAGTCCCATGCCCTGCAGCCTGCAGCCCTGCTGGCACCAGCACGGAGCCCAGCTCGGTGCCTGCATGGCAGCTCCAGCCCCGGGGTCTGTGGAGCTGCAGGGACCCTCCATGCTGGCTGGGGAGGCTTGTGTGTGTCCCCCGAGCCTGGGGCCAGGCAGAGCTCGGCGTCTCCCGGCACCACTCGTACTTGCATCCAGGCAGTGCCAGAGCACGCATGTGCCCACCTGAGCACCTGGCCCCGGTCGGGGGCAGTGCCGAGCCCCCGGGGCCCCTTCCAGACAGGACGACTCACCCCCTCCTCCTCCTCTTCCTCCTCCTCTGGCAGGGCCTGGCCTGGGCGACAGCTGCGCCTCCCTGCACCTTTCCAGGCCTCGCAGGCAGCAAAGGAAGTGTCGAGGCAGGGGCCCAAATCCTGTCACATGATGCCGGCGCCCTATCGCCCTGCCGCACGGGTGCTGCGCAGGACACTGCTGGCAGGTGCGGGGGCCCCGGGCGCCCCCACCGCTGAAGGGACCCCCGCAGTTGAGCAGGCGAGCGCCGGCGGCCGGAGGATGCGCCGTGGGGGCCAGGCTGGGGTCACGGGGGCAGAGCGGGCAACTTCCTCTTCTGCAGCGATGCTCGAAGCTGCGGAGCGCCGGGACGTGCTGCTGGGGGTGCTGGCAGCAGCTGCGTGGGGAGGCTGCGCGGCCATCCGGGCTCCGGGGCTGGCGCTCTCGGGGACGGGGCCACGGGCGTGGGGTGGGCGTGGGAGCACCCTGGCCTCCCGTCCTGGCACTGGGGTGGTGGCTGCTGTGGTCCCTTCAGGAGTGTGGCTTGTCCAAGCCAATGCTGTCAAGCTGCAACTGGGGAGGGGCTGGCATGAGCAACCGGGGCAGGGGCAGGGGCAGGGGCTGGTCCTGTCCGGGCAGCCCTTACCAAGCCGGGCTCCTGTGTGCCCCACAGCGCCCTGCAGCCATGAGCAGCCCTGTGCAGCAGTGCAGGCCCCACAGCCCGGACGCCACCAGCCAGCACCCCGCCAGCGAGCTCTCACTCCTGGAGCCGGCCCACGAGGACCTGCCGGATGTGGACGTGGACGTGGACGTGGACGTGCCGCTCAGGGCCCTGCCCTGCCCCATGCGGCAGAAGCGCAGGTCAGGGGGCCGTGGGGTGCTGGGCTCAGCACGGGCCATGGAGACCATGTGCCCTGCACCGCTCTGCCCTGCTTGCTGGGCACGGGCTGGCCTGGAGGCAGCGGGCGCGGGGACGCTCACCCCAGGGGCTGGCTGAGGGCTCCGGGTACTGAGCTGTCTCCACCTGACAGGCTGCTGCAGGCGTCCAGGGAGAAAGCCCCGTCCGGCTGGGTGCCCTGGGGACCAAGCCCCCACAGGACCCTGCAGCGGTGCCGGGAGGGGCTGCAGCGCCTGGTGGGGCTCTGCCAGCTCTGGAAGGCTGCTCTGGACCAGATCGAGGGTAGGGCAAAGGGTCCCTGCAGCTGCTCCTGCCCCAGCGGGAGCCTGGACTGGTCCAGGCAGGGACACCCCCTCTCCATACCCTGCCCCCACCAGCCGCAGCCCTGGCCTTCCTCCCCCCCATGCCCCACCTGGGTTGCCTGTGGGGGTGGAGCTGCAGTGCCCCCTGGTGGTTGCCCCCACCAACTGCCCCCGTGGAAGGCAGCCCATGGAGTGGGGTGGAGGGGTCGTCTTCTGCCCCGTGGAGGGTGCCGGGCACAGAGCCAGCTGCAGCCGCGGCGTGGGGGTGTGAGCTGTGCCCTGGCAGCATGGCCGTGTCCCCGCCTGGCTGCAGTGTCACTCGGGGTCCCACGGGCTTTGGGAACAGCCAGGATGCATGTGGGGGCCCTGACTGGGACTGCCCCAAGGTGGGTGGGCTTGCTGCTGATGCCCGCTGTCCTGTCTGTACCGTGCAGGGAAGTTTGGCACCGGGGTGCGGTCCTATTTCTCGTTCCTGCGGTTCCTGCTCTGCCTCAACCTCCTGCCCCTGCTGCTGACTGCGGGGTCTGTGCTGGTGCCTCTTGGCTGGCTCCGGGGGCAGGCAGCTCTGCCCGGGTGCCAGGCTGCGGGTGAGCTGATTCCTCAGGGCGCTGTGCTCTCTCTGCACCCCCAGTAGTGGCTGGACTCTAAGGCCTGGTGTGTGGCCTCCAGGGCCAATGGGTCTGGTCTTGCCCTCCCTGCAGCCACACTCCCCCAGCACCAAAGGACTCACTACCTCCCAGGAGCAGCTCGCGCCTGGGAGCAAAGCCAGCCTGGGCTGTGCGGGGCAGGGGTGCCCCATCCCTCTGCCCATCATCCAGCTTCTGCCAGCCCAGCGGACCAGGGAACTGTGGTGTGATCCTGCCCTGGGCAGACGGGGAGGGGTTCAAGGATGTGGGGCCCTACCAGTCCTGCCCAGGCCCTGCTCCCCTGGGCCATGCCCCTTTGCTCCAAACAGCAAGAGCAGCCTGGAGCCAGGACCCCTGGACTCTGACCCCCACCTGCCACCCACCAGCCATGCCTCTTTGGCCAGGCCTCCGTGCAGGGGAGCTAGGCTAGCTGGGGGCTGTGCCAGGCCCCTGGGGAGGGGCCGGGGACCCTAACCTGTGCTCCCGCTCCCAGGCCTCCCGTGCCTGAACGCCAGCCACGGGGACAGGCCTTCGGCCATCTGGCATCATCTCCATGACCTCTTCTCGGGCAAGGTGTGTACGCCAGGGGGCCGGAGCAGGGCAGGATGCTCAATGGCAGCGTGTGCCTCATGCTTCTGCCCCATAGTGCCCACGCTGCAGGGCTCTGGGCACAGCGGGGTGGAGCCGGCTGTGCCAGGACAGCTCCGAGCTCTCCCCCCAGGGCTTTCTGGAGTGCTCCTACCTGTTCTACGGCTACTACCAAGTGGGTGAGGAGGACAGAGCCTGGTACATCGTTCGCCTGGCCTACCTGCTCAACTCCCTGGGCTACCTGCTGCTCTGCTTCCTCTGGATCCTCCGCCGGTGTGTGCCACTGGAGGCAGGGAGGGAGGCGGCAGGGTGCTGCCCTGCCCCGGAGCCCAGGCGGGCCAGGTCTGGCAGCCGTCAGGCCCAATGGCATGGCTGTTTCTTGCTGCAGGGGCTGGATAAAGTAGAGGGTGGCAGAGGGCTGATGGGGAGAGCGGGCTGGGCTGGGTGTGGGGTGCCACATGGGTGAGCGATGCCAGGTGCCAGCTTCCCACAACCCGCCCTGCAGGTCGGTGAAAGGGCTGGTGCGGCAGCAGGTGCTGAGCCGGGCGTACCGGCCATGCCGGGGCACCCACATCTTCAGTGAGTGGGACTTCTGCATCCACAGCCTGGGCACCGCAGCCATCAAGCACCAGAGCTTCTGCAATGAGCTGAAGGTGGGGGCAGGGGAGGGGGCCGGTGGTGGCCTGGGCACACGGGGGCACTTGTTGTAGTGCCCTGGCCTTGTGGGGGGCACCGACCCCCCCCCCCCCATGTCTCACTGACCGCAGCCCCCCCATCCATGGCGGCAGATGGAGCTGGCAGAGGAGAGGCGTCACCTGGAGAATCAGCGCCGGACCCGGTGGCAGCGCAGCCTCACCTACCTGGTGCATCTGCTGGTCAACCTCGGTGTCCTGCTACTCATGGCTGTGGCCTTCTACTGCATCCACCAAGTCACGGCCTTCTCCCAGGTGGGTGCCCTCCCTGGCGAGGCGGCTTCGCTCAGGCTGTGCTCCCTGGGCCCTTGCAGGCGTTGGCTGGCGCCATGTGCCAGGTCCCCCCACGCCTGGCTCAGCTCCTCTCCCCGCAGGCCTCTGACGCCAGTGTGGTGACTCAATACCTGCCGTCCATCACCATCTCCCTCCTCAACCTCCTGCTGCCCTGGGTCTTCCACATGCTGGTCCAGGCTGAGTGCTACTCCCCGCATATGGAGGTCAACCTCACCCTCATCAGGTCGGTGCTGCCCCGGGACTGTGCAGCTCTCACCTGGCTCTGAGCCCAGGCTTGCACTTCCTGGGGCCTGGGGACCACCAGGGACACTGACCCAGCCACGGAGACCCTTTCTAGCCCCTCTCTTAGCGGGGAGCCGGGCTGTGCTGGGAGCTGCAGCCCAGATGGACGGTGCGTGACCCTGCCCCTGCTCTGCCCCCAGGTGCGTGACTCTGCGGCTGGGCAGCCTGGGCATGGTCCTCTTCTCCCTGCGGCACACGTTGTGCCTGGAGAACAGCAACAGCAATGACACCTGCCAGGCCTGCCGCCCCCAGGTAAGCGGGGCACGCGATTGTGAGCGGCAGCATCATGCCCCTGCCAAGACAGAGGCAGACCTGGCGGCAGCGAGGCCGCGGCAAAGCCCGGCTGTCAGCTGGGGCCTGAGGCACGTGTTGTGAGGGGGGCTGTGCCTTGCCACGGTGGGTGTGACTGGTCCCTTCTGTCCCGCAGTGCTGGGAGAACGTGGTCGGCCAGGAGATGTACAAGCTAACCGTCTTCAGCTTCCTCATCACCCTCGGGGACACCTTCCTCATCAGCCTACCCAGGAGGTGAGGCCGGGGCTGGGGCCATGGTCACAGAGAGGGGCAGGGGAGAAGATGCACCCAGGCTGGGTGGGAGGCTAGGGCACTGCTCCCCTCCTGTGCGAGGGCCAGGCAGAGCGCAGGCCAGAGGACAGGTGCCCGTTCTCACACAGGCGCATCGCGGAGCGGGTACAACATGCCTGGCTGCAGAAAGAGGAGTTCCTTGTCCCCCAGAACATCCTGGGCACAGTGGCCGCGCAGACCGTGGTCTGGCTGGGCATCTTCTACTGCCCCCTGCTCCCTTTGCTCAATGGGACCTTCATCTTCCTCACCTTCTACCTCAAGAAGGTGAGGGGCAGGGGGGCTGGTGCTGCGAGGGTTGGGCTGCACGTGCCCTGGGCTGGTTGCCTCCTTGCAGGGCAGGGCCGGAGCCAGTGATGCTCTCTCCCCACAGTACACGGTGCTCCAGAACTGCCGGCCGGCCAAGAGGCTCTTCCGCGCCTCGAGCTCCACCTTCTTCTTCCAGTTCGTGCTGCTGCTGGGCCTGGCCATGGCCGCAGGCTCCCTCACCTATGCCATCACTCGGTGAGTGGGCGCCCCATCACAGCACCAGTCTGAGGCATGGGGCTCTGCTCCCCAGCCCCTCTCCATCCCAGTCCTGGGTGCCCCGAGGCTCTGTTCCCTGCCTCTGTCTGACGCTTCCCTCCTCCGGCCCCCAGAATCCGTCCCTCCAAGACCTGTGGCCTCTTTGCCAACTACTCGGCTGCCTGGAAGGTAGTGCCCAAGGCTGTGGAAACCCGCTTGCCCCATGCGGCCCAGCAAGTCCTGAACTACCTCACCTCCGACGCCTTCAGCTGCCCGTTCATCATCCTGCTCAGGTTGGGGCCAAGACCCTGCTGGGCTCGGGGAAGTGGGCTGGGACCCCTCAGGGTGGATCCTGGGGGTTCAGTGCCTCCCTGCATCCTGCAGCCTCATCCTCACCATGTGCGTGTCCCAGGCCCGGGTGAACAAACAGGCCATCAAGGAGCTCAAGAGGCAGCTGATGCAGGTGAGGGGGCCCGGGCTGCTCCGGGGCTCTGGGCTGGCTGCGGCTGCAGGGAGGCATCTGCCATGTTACCCCGCTGTGCTTTGCCTCCCCCAGAGGGTCAAGGAGAAGTGGGGCCTGGTGGGGGAGCTGGCCAAGCTGCTGGAGGAACCCACGGCTAGTGGCAGTCACCTGGCTGGGGAAAGAGCTGAGTCGCCATCCAGCCCCTCTCCGAAGCCTCCTGGCTCCTGGCTGAGACGGGAGCCGCGGCGCCCAAGCAGCACAGCCCCCAGCAAGGATGGGAGCACCTCTCCCCTGGAGACCCCATGTCCCAGCCCCTGACCAGGCTCCACGCTCCGGGAGCTGGAGGAGATGTCAATGCAAGCATATGCATGCACAAATCCATGTCTTACTGGGGCTGTACACGCGTGTGCATGTGTGTACAGTGGTGTCTTCCTGAGTGTGTACACTGAATGTGCCGGGGTGGGCGGGGTGTATATGCAGCGGTGTCTGAGGGGTATCTCCATGTGTGTGTATGTGTGCGGGCATGCATGGAGACAGCCTGTCCGTGCAAGCGGGGAGTGCAGTGTTTGTGCCCGTGCCGGGGGGCTCTGCCTGTCCGGGTAATAAAGGCCCCGCCACGGTAATGATGATCGCTGTCTGGCGTGCGCAGGGCAGGGCAGGGCAGAGGCTGGGGGGGCTCAGGCTCCCCCGGGGGGGACACCCTGGGCGGGGACGGCCCAGCCAGACGGGCTATCTCGGCGCGCCGCGACGGTGGATCCCTGGCTAGGACTCTGCCTGCGGAGCTGCTCTTGTGAGCCCCGCGGCCGGCACCCCGGCCAGGCCAGGCCAGGCCAGGCAGGGCTGCGGGGCCGCAGAGAGGCGGCCGGGGAGGCGGCCGTGCGCTGCACCCGGCCCCGGCCCC
>NW_005843038.1:84004-88934 GCF_000455745.1 Alligator sinensis
GGGCCGCGCTGAGTCGCTCGGAGGCCGAGTCCGGATGACCCATAAGCAGGTCGGACACTTTCGATTTGCCTGCCCCGCTGCCCCGCCCCTGGCGCGCCTTCCTAAGTTGAAGGAAGAACACAGCTTTTCATACCTGCACCCCCCAAAAGCAGCGGTGCAAAGCGTGGGGCCCCCTAAAGCGTGGGGCCCAGCACAGGCGCCCGGTTCGCTGTCCCCTAAGGCTGCCGCTGGTCTGTGCTGGGCCTGCAGCCTCCCAGGGAGGGCGTGCGAGAGGGGTGGCCCTGCTCTGACCCAGGCCCGTGGCTGCCCAGGTGTTCGCGCTCGTCGTCTTCTCCTGCATCATCGGCGAGGGCTACACCAACAAGCCGCACTCCTCCGAGCTCTTCTGTGTCTTCAACCACAACCAGGACGCCTGCCGTTACGGCGTTGGTATTGGCGTCCTCGGCTTCCTGGCTTGCGTCTTCTTCCTCCTGGTCGACTTCTACTTCCCCCAGATCAGCAACGTCACGGATCGCAAGTACCTGGTCCTGGCCGACCTCGCCTTCTCAGGTACCAGCAGGCAGGCGAGGCCGGGGAGCACAGGCCTGGCCCAGCTGTGCCCACACCATAGCCAGTTGGCAGACAATGGCTGCCCTTGTCCCGCTCCGGGGGTGACGTGTTGCTTTCTGGCGGCCTGTTCTGTGCCCGGGTGCAGCTCTGATCTCCTGGCACGGTGCCCGTAGAGTGCAGCCTGGCTTCAGCTGCTGCTCCTAGCACGGAGGCAAGGTTGGCCCTGTGGGGCCTGGCTGGCCCAGGTGCGCTGGGGGCCGGGGGGCGTGGAGCCCTGAGAGGCAGTGGCTTGTGCCAGATGCCACTGAGCGCGTTGGGCAGGTGGTGCAGGGGGACGGGCTCCCTCGTGCGGGGCAAGGCCTGTCCTGAGCCCCCATCGCTTGCGCCCCCTTCCCAGGGATCTGGACCTTCCTGTGGTTCGTCGGCTTCTGCTTCCTGACCAACCAGTGGGCCTGGACAGAACCCGCCGATGTGCTCGTGGGCAGCGACTCGGCCCGCGCCGCCATCGTCTTCAGCTTCTTCTCCGTGTTCTCCTGGGTGAGCGGTGCCTGCTCTGCCTGACCGGGGGAGGCTTTGGTCTGGGCTGGGGGTGCTTTCCATCCATGCCAGCCTGGCCGGGCCACATGTAGGACCCCTGCCAGCAGCGCTTGTCTCCCCAGGCCTTCCTGATCGCCTGCGCCTTCCGGAGGTACCAGATGGGTGTGGATGACTTTGCCCAGAGCTACGTGGACCCTACCCCAGACCCGTCCACTCCCTACTCCAGCTACCCCAACGTCAGCCAGGACAGCTACCAGCAGCCACCTTTCACCCAGGCCGGGGAGGGCACGGAGGGCTACCAGCCCCCACCTACATACTGAGCCTGGGCTGCTGAAGTGTCTGCAAGTGCAATTCTTTCTGCAGGGGGGGTGGGATGGGGGTGGCTGCTGCTTTACGTGGGGGCACCGGGGCTCTGCTGCTTGTGTGCCCGAGGAGAGGTTGCCCAGCCTCTGCACTGGGGTGGGACTCTCCAAAGCTCAGGGATGGGCTGCTGGGTGGGGTGGTGGGTGGTGACTTGAGAGCCAAGCTCAAGCCTGTGGTGAGGAGGGGCTGGCTGCCCCTGTCCCTCTTTGTTCCCTTCCCTCCTTTGCTGTGCTGGGGTGGGGTGGGGGAATGGCTGCCTTCCCCTCCCCACGGCATGTCGTCTTGTCTCTTGAGAGCTTAATGGAGCCCCAGCCCTGGCCTCATGTGTGGCAGCACCAAGTGCCTATAGGCATGGGGCAGCCCCAGCCCTGGTGCCTTTAGCTCCCTGTAGCACTGCCTTTAGCTCCCTGTAGCACTGCCTTCACACTCCTGCGGGAAGTGTCTTATTGTCCGGCCCCACCTGGCTGGGGGTGAGGGGGGTTCTGGTATTTGGCCAGCAGAGCCCAAGTGGAGCTACAAAGCTGCCTGGAGCTGTGAGGGGTCCTGCGCCTTCTTCCCTTCCCTCAGCTGCTGCTGGTGGGCTCGGTGCCAAAGCCGTGTTAAACTCTCCGGCTGAACACAGGCTGCGACTTTGGCCTGGCCGCGCTCCCTTCGGATCAGAACCAGGGTTTCCAGCATTCGGGGGTGGGAGGGAAGCCTGGTCTCCTGGGGCTGCAGCTGCTACGGAGGTGACCCAGAGCAGGGTGCTCGGCATACGGCCCTCTGCTCTTGACCTGGCTTTCCTACTGCGCAGCCTGCGCCAGGCAGAACCAACCTGTCCGTGTGCCTTCGGGCATTGTGGGGCTTGGCAAAGCCTGCTGTTCTCTGCTTCTCTGGGCTGGAGCGGTGCCCCTTGTGCTCAGCTGCTGCCAGGTGGCTGTGCTTGTTCTCCGGAGCGCACCTGTTGTTGTGTGAACTGTTTCTGCTGCGGCACTTGTACCCCAGGCCCAGGCTGAGTGTTTGAAATGTATGTTATCACGGTGTGGAGATGGAATAAACTTTTTCACTCAGCCCCTGGGTGACAGTGCCGGTGGTGGGGGGGAGCACAAGGGGCTCTTGCATGGGCTACGCTGCTGCTGCCCTGTGTGGGAAAGGGGCAGGCAGGGGGCCTAGCTTTCGAGCTGGGATGGGACAGACGCCCCCAGCCCCAACAACCAGGGGTGTCCGAGTGCCTCCCTGAAGCACGAGCGTGAGTTCTGCCACAACAGCAGGGAACTGCACACTCATCCAGGAGCTTATTTTTAGCATGGCCATGCTGCCCCCTCCTGCTCCTCCGGGGCCAGAGTCCAGCGTGGAGGGAGGGCTTATGCAAACAGACGGGTCCTGTGATAAACAAGCTCCACGGGACAGGACTGCGCTGCCTGCCAGCAGGCTGGGCCTGGGCCGCCCTCTCCCCCCCTGCAGCCTTGTTTGCAGGAGGCCTAGGCGCATGCGCATGCACACACACACCAGTCTGTTTCATAAGTTATTTATTAATCTAAAACTGTGGCAGTGCCACAGGCACCTCCGCCCTCCCTGGACAGCTGCCACCAGCAAGGGAAGAGCCGGGTGTCACCAGGACAGCAAGCAGAAGGGGGCAGTTGCAGGCTTCCTGTCACAAGCATCTCTCGAGTTATCTCCATGCCTCTGGGGTGGGGTTGGTTCGAAAAAGTGCAGCGTTGGCAGCAGAAACACTGCCCTGCAGGGCATTCTGGTAGAGGCTTGAAAGCAGCAGCCTCTGTGCTCCTGGGGCAGGGCAGGAACTGCTCATGGGTTAGAGCTTCCTGGGATGCAGCAAGGCTTACTCTCAGGTCTCTGCCCACAGCAGTGAGTCCAGCCTGCAAAACCCTGGCTACCTGAGGACGCTGGGCCAGTCAGAGGTGATGAAGAAAAGGGTGGCTGGCCTGACTGGCTGCTACAGCAGTAGGGAAGCAACAGGCCCAAGATACTCGTATAAGGTCCAGCAGGCAAGGAAATGAGAGAAGGCCAGTTCCTACAAGCAACAGATACTGAAGCCAGAGGAGCTCTAACTCCTGGGTTAGTCTCTCAGCCCTGGGGAAGCCTAAGGCTAGTGTGGAGAGAGGGAAGGACCAGTGCCGTTGCTGGAGAAGCCCAGCAAGGCCAACACCAGCACGGACCCACACTCCCTTGCGGCCACGGGCTAATGTGCAGACTTCAGGTCCTAAGGCACCTGGGTCTATGTGAAGCAGCCTGGCAAGACTGGGCTTCACTTGACCAGATGCAGCTCATTAGCACCTCTGCCAGCACCACTTCACCCAGGGCAGCTTTCTGCAGTCTAGCGCAGAACCCTGCTTGCCCTCCAAGGACAGGCTTTGTTTCCCAGCCTGAGATGACAGCAGGAGCAGAGCCCTGGCCCTAAGTTACTAACAATAAAAAGCCAAGCCTGAAACTTTGCATTTCTCAAGAGGAACGAGCGCAGCATGAGGAAAAACATGTTCAGACCTGCTGTGAAGTGCAGGGCTCGCTAAACTCAGCTGGGAGAAATGGCTGTAAGCGGGACCCCTGGAATGTGACAGAGAGGGGAAAGGGAAGAGCCTCAGGGCTTGTTGGCGCGGAGACTGACAGCTGCTTAGGCAGTGTTTAAGGGAACCTGATGTTCAGGTGGAAGGACAAGGGTTAGGGTTAAGGCTGGAAGACTAGCCAGCACGCCCCCGCCGCACCCCCCAGGCTGGCTAGGAACAGGGCCAGGCTGCGAGAACACAGGCAAGAGGCAGAAGTGCTGCAGGCTGATTACTGCGAGGATCTGCAACCCTGTGAAGGGACTGCAGGCTCCCAGCAGGCAGGGCTGGGCTGGGCTGGGCTGGACAGGAGCTAGAGGCCAGCAGGGTCAGCCGTGGCCTCCAAATCCTTGCACCTGCCCCTGCCAAAAGGCCTCCCTGCTGTTCTGGCTTGCCCCCACCTTTCCATCCCTTCCCTCTTGTCCACCCCAGGGCCCCATGCGGTTTGGCAGCGCGGTGCAGGTAAGTGGCAGTTAGGTTTGGGAGACCCTGCGGCAGTGCTGAGAGCAGGGGAAGCCAGCGCTACAGTAGTCTGGCGGCACAGCCCCTAGCATCCCTGCTCAGCCTGCTGGGCTCTGCCACAGGATCAGTCGTGTCACGAAGCAAACACCTTGCGAGAGACAGTGGCTTCCAGCTGCTTGACCCCCATGGGCAGGTTCTCCTTGTTCTCGGGCCCGCTCGGCTGGCGGCGCTTCCGGAAGTAACAGAGGCGGCAGACAGAGTGATACTTGTCCGCCCCCCCAATCACTTCAACCTGGGGGCGAGAAGGGCATGAGGCCCTAGCACACGGAGCTCCCGCAGCCTGCCCCGAACGCGCTATGGGTGGGAGTTAGACCGCAGCGGCGTCCTTGAGCTTCTAAGGCCCTGTTAGGAGCGGCCAGTGTTTCCTGGAGCCTTACCTCTCTCTCCGCTCCCAGCCTCTTGGTGTACGAGGCTTCCTGGTA
>NW_005843038.1:88965-89675 GCF_000455745.1 Alligator sinensis
GGACCAGGTTCAGGATGCTCCCAAACGCCTACAGCAGGAGACGAGGGGTTAGGTGGGGAGGGGAGACCTGGAGCAGATCCAGTACCAGCAGCTGAAGGAGAGATTACCTTCCTCTGGAAGGTGCCATCCAGAGCAGCGACAATTACAGTCTTCCCAGCGTTGGCCATTGCCTCGCAAAACTCCACGATGTCTGGGAACTACGTGGGGCACAAACAGCGGGTTATGGGAGAGCAGGGGCAGCCTCGGCCCGTGCGGCAGGAGCCTCGCACTCGGGACCCGACAGCAGCAACAGCATTCCCCGCTCAGAGGAGAAGGGGCTTTTCCCCACTAGGACTGTCACACGCAGGGCTGCTGCCACCACCCCACGGACCAGGTCAAACCGGGGCCAGCAGGACACGGCAGCCTCTGCATGGGCCAAGGCAGATCTGCGCGAGACCACTGACGTCCTGACATTTAGCAGCCGGCGGGAAGAGGGGGATGCTGTGCGCTCCCACCACGGCGCGCTTCTCCAGACTCGCCTGTCCCACGGGGGCAGAAGCCCCGCGGCGCCGGGAACTTACGAACTGGCCTTCGTCGATGCCGATCACCGCCGGCCGCGCCGAGCGCCTCCGGGTACACGTCTTTGAGGCAGCAGGCCGCGAGCGCCTCCATGGTGTTCCTGCGGGAAGGGACGCACGCGCGGCTGAGCTGGGCGCCGCGCGCGTGGCGAG
>NW_005843038.1:91210-95104 GCF_000455745.1 Alligator sinensis
GCCCTGGACGTGTACCTGCCCGCGGCCCCGGCCGGAGGTGAGGGGCAAGGGCGGGCCAGGGTCGGGGTCGGGGGCGGGGCCGGGCCTTGGGCCCACCCCTGCCCTTCCTCGCAGCCTTCCCACTCGTGCTGTACGTCCACGGCGGATACTGGCAGTTTCTAAGGTGAGACGGGGCCGTTCTGGGAAAGACCCCCCGGCCCCGGCTCTGCGGCTCCGGGCACAGCGGGCATCTGAGAGGCCGAGAGCGCCCTGCCTGCAGCCTCAGCCTGGCAGCCCCGTTCAGGGAGCCGTGCAGGATACCCTGGTCTGTGCCCCGCACGGCTCACCCCCGTCTCCCTTCCTAGCAAGGAGGAGTCCGGCTTTGCCGCGCCCCCGCTGCTGTCCCGGGGCATCGCGCTGGTGGCCGTGGGGTACGACGTGGCTCCACGAGGTAGGAGGAGATGGCGGTAATGCCCCGGCCCGCGGCCTGGCCTGCCTTTCCTCACTGCACGCTCTCTACCCAGGCAACATGGATGTGATGGTGGCCCAGGTGCGGCGCAGCGTGGCCTGCATCGTGCGCCAGTACCCCACGACCAGGTGGGACCGCGTGTGCGGGGCGCCCTCTGAGCCAGTGTAGTGCAGTGCAGTCCAGTGCCTGCTGCTGCATTTCGACCCCCAGTGCAGTGCAGCCCAGTGCCGTGGGGGAGATCACCGTGGGCTATGGCCTCCAAGGCCCATGGTGCTGGAGACATTTTAGGGAAGTCCGGGTCTCGTGGCAGTGACTGGCGGTGGGAAGGGCCCTGATGATGGGTGCTGGGGGCAGCTCCCGCAGGGCCAGGCCTGCTGCTTTCCCCTTGGTGAAGGGTGGGGAGGGGGGTCAATGGGACCTCTCCAGCCCCATTGGCGCAGAGCTGGTGCCGTGCTGTACCGCTCCGGGGCTGGATCCCGCTCTGAACAGGGAACCCCACAGCAGGGCACGTAGACCCCCTGCCCCAGCTCACGGCTCCTTCTCTCTGCTGCTGCCCCGTCTAGCGGAGTTTACCTGTGCGGACACTCGGCGGGGGCCCACCTGGCAGCCATGGTGCTCGCCACGGACTGGCAGGAGTACAGAGTGGCACCCGACATCAAAGGTAGCTCCTGCCAGGCTCCCCAGGGACCAGTCCCTGCCCTGCCCAGCCATCGGATGGGTACATGCAGGCAGGGGCCTGCTCCCGAGGTGCAGTGCGCTGCAGCCCCCTGGGCTTGTGTGACCTGTCGGTCTGCTCCGAGGGTGTGCCCGGGTTACTGATTTGCCCAGAAATCATGAGTGGCCTCAGGCACATGGTAAAGGAGCAGAGAAACAGCAGGGTTTGTTGTGAGGAAGAAGTGGGCTAATGAAAGGAACAGATGCTGGGAGCAGGGTCAAACATGACGGGCCTGGTCCTTGCCCCACACGCCGACTGCCACCTCACCCTCAGAAACCTTCCTGTGACAGTCTCCCGGGGCCACCATCCCCTCTGTCATAGCCAGGGGCCTCCGTGCCCCCTCCTCTGGCCACCCCAGCACTCACGGCCTCCCGCGCAGTGCACCTACCCTCACGGGAGCGGGGAATCCTTTCCAGCGTTTCTGCCTGTGCATCCATGTCGGATTAGGACCGCAGTGTTGGACTGCTGAGGGGGGGAGGGCGCAGCGCATGGGCACTGAATACGAGCAAGGTGGTGTCACTGCCAGCATGGGCAGGCCACCCCTTCCTCCTGGCATGTGCCCATGGTGTCCTGCAGTGCTTGCTGGCACCGCCCAGCTGGGACCCTGCACGGCCCATGTCTCTGCCTGCCCTGGCAGCCTCCGAGAGACAGGGGCTGCAGGCAAGGTGGGGTGCTGCGAGCAGGCAAGGCTCAGCAATAGGGGTGCTCTCACTTCCCAGGAGCCTTTCTGGTGAGCGGCATCTATGACCTGGAGCCCATCGTGAGCACCTACGTGAACGACGCACTGCGCATGACCCCGTGAGTGCTTGGGGGTCCTGGCCAGGCGGGCTCCACAACACACTTCTGCCTGCACGTGTGCGCCTGCACGTGCCCATGCGTGATGTGCAGCCCACTCCTGCTCTGCCCGTGTTCGTGCTCTGGCTGCAGTGCACAATGGACATGTGTGGTGCATCAGGTGCCAGCGCGCACACCCGTTGCACACCCAGACTGGGCCTGCCCTGCTGCTTACATATCTTCCATGCATGTACGCAGGCCGTGGGGGTGTGTGGTGACCAGTGTGCACATGAAGCTGGGCTTCTCCTTGCCCCATGGCAGGGCCCCCTCTCCCCACAGTCCCAGGACTGCTGGGTACTGTCTCTCTCCCCAGAGAGGTTGCCCAGAGGAACAGTCCCCTGCTGCACGTGGCCGCAGCGACGCCTGCAACAGAGGCCTGCGAGGTGCTGGTTGCTGTGGCCCAGCATGACTCCCCTGAGTTCCACCGGCAGTCCCGCCAGTACTTCCAGGTGCTGCGCCTGGCCTTCCTGCCCCCCCACCCTCCGCTGCTTCCTGCCCCGGGCACCAGCAACCGGCCCTTGGAACAGAGCCCAGTCACACCCAGTGCCCGTGTGGGGGATCGAGGCGCGCTTCTCCCTAGCCTTCCCAAGCCAAGCTGGTTCTGCCTGGGTGAGGGCACGGAGTGTGATGCTGGGCAGCCTGGAGCATCAGTCCCTGTTGAGCTGTGAGCTCCCCTGGCAGAGCTGGTGCCTGGGGGCAGCTGCCAGCCTCAGCACTGCTCTCCCTCCAGGCCTTGCGCTCGGCAGGCTGGAAGGTGTCTCTGCTGGACGTGGCCCACACAGATCACTTCGATGTGGTTGAGAAGCTGTCCCAGGAGGGCTACATCCTGACCCAGGTAAGGGGTCATGCCTCCTGGACACTTGGCCAGGGAAGAGGGTCCCCTGCTTCCTGCTAAAGACGCTGCCTTCGGGCCAGCGGTCTGCTCATGCCACCTGCATCGTGTGCGCGGTGAGCTCTGGACCGGGGCTGAGGGGCCACCCGGTGCTGGCAAAGCTGGCGAGGAGCAGCTGTGGTCTCCGTGCCCATGAGCAGGGCCCTGGTGCAGCACGGGGGGCTCGGCTGCCCGCTGCAATGGGGCTGTTGTTCCTCTGCAGGTGATTCTGAGCGCGATTGCCAGAGCCTGATGGGAGCCTGCAGCTCCGGCCATGCAACCGGCTCTCCATGCCCTGCCTGGCTCCCCCCGCGCCGTCGGGGGGCAGGGTCCCTGCTGCTCGGAGCAGGCCCCTGCCTCCTGTCCCCCCCGCACTTTCCACCTCTGCCCCGGGGCTGCCTGGAGCAGGAGCGCCGGCTCGGTGGACCCCAGCCCCTTGCCCCGGAGCCTCCTGGTCCTGGGTGTTGCTGCGCTTGCGGGGACGCTGCCCTGTTGCCGCCGGAGCCTGGACGGACAGGACAGTCCGGCGGCTGTCGGGGCTGCCTCGTCCCGGCGGGCTTGTTCCATCACAGTTTCCTTTAAACTTCTCTTATTGCGAGCATTAAATAAAATCTGGGCAGGAGGAACAGCTGCTGCTCTCCCGTAAATCTCCTTCCCAAGGAACAGCCGCCTCATCCATCCAGGAGGGCGGACAGGGCAGACTGCTGCATCCATCACCTGCCTCCCGCTGCCTCCCTCCCCTCCAGGCCTGTCCGTGGAGCGAGGAGAGATCTCCCGGGCTGGCGGCAGGAGCTGCGCACATGTCACCTGTCGCAGATCCCCAGCCCCCGCGGCGCGCAGGGCAGAGCCGCCCCTCGCTGGCTGCCGCTTGCAGCTCAGCTCTGCCCCTCGGGGCGCGCGGGGTCTGGCCAGGGCGAGGGGAGCAGTCAGTGCCCCTGGGGAAGGGCTTCCTGCAGCCGGGCCAGCCCGGGGGTGTTCCCCGGCGGAGCGCCGCTGGGGGCTCTGCCCGGCCCCCGCGGAGCAGAG
>NW_005843038.1:95495-102407 GCF_000455745.1 Alligator sinensis
CACGGCGGAGGGGGCGCGGGGGGTAACGGAGCAGTTGGGTCACCAGCCCCCACCCGTGTCTGCGATCCCCGCTGTGCTCCAGGCTGGGATCCCTGCGTGCCGCTGATCGACCCCTTCGGGAGCGAGAGCCGGGAGGTGCCTGCCTCGCTGCAGCATCTCATCCGTGAGTCCCGCAGCTGCTGGGAGGTCCATGGGGGCCGGGGCGGGGTCCCTGGCGGGCTGTTCTGCTCTTGGCCTCCTGCCCAGACCCCAGCAGGTCCTGGAGTCCGACCCCCCTGTCTCTGGCAGGCATGCACCGGGCCTTCGTGGTCCTGCTGCCCCTCAGCCTCATCTTCATCGTCTTCGGCTGGGGCTGCGGCGTCATCGGCTCCTTGGCCCAGAGCTCCTGCCTGCTGCTCTTCACCGGCTGCTACTTCCTGCTGGGGGGTGAGTGTCCTGCTGCCTGGGCAGAATGGGAGGGGGCATCATGCTGACCCCTGAGGAGCCAGGCCCTTGCCAGGGAGAGGCAGGGTTTGTCTGGTTACGCTCGCCCTCACACCAGCTTTGTGCCCAGCGCCCGGGCACAGAATGCTCCCGGGTCACAGGAAGGGCATTTTGCACCCCAGCACTTGTGCAACATCTCTCTGCACTGGGAAGCTGGTTCAAGAACTGCTCTTGCTGTTGGCATGTGCCATGTGGCAATGTCATCGCACGGCCATGCTCTGCTGGGCTCTGCGGCCTCTCGCTCCCTTGGTGTCCTGCTCCTCAGATGGGTCCATTGCAGATCCAGCCTGCTCTGAGCCCTTGGCCCCAGGACCTCCCTGCTGCCACTGCCCCAGGCCAGAGGAGGCTGCAGGGAGTGTCCAGCCTGAGGGGAAGGGGGTTTCGGCAGTGCTGAGCTATCCCCCTGCAACCCCCAGCACAGGCCAGCTGGTGCTCAGGGTGCATGGGGCTGGTGAGAGCCTGGTGTGGGGGCAGAGCACGGGGCCTCTCTGTGCACAAGGCAGTAAGGATGGCAGACCCCTACGACGGACCCCCAGAGATGTGGCTGCAGGAGACTGGGCTCAGCAGGCCCTGACCCATCCCTGCCTGCTGCGATGCTGTGTAGTGTCTGAGCAGGGGCAGGATCAGTCTCTGCGGGGAAGAGACTCTTCTCCAGCCCTCTCCTCCCCCTGCTGCTGGCCTCTGGCCCAGGGCAGCCAGGCTGGTGCCTGTGCCTTCATGCTGTGGGAAGGGCCCGGTCAGAAGCTTCCCCTTCCCTGAGTGAATGGACATCTGCCAGCCCAGTGAGCCCAGCGTGGTGGCGTGGGCAGGAGGAGGATGGTGGCAGGGCCATGGGGCTGGAACCTCTCCCTGCCTGAGTCTCCAGTGCAGCTGGGCTGCCCCTCGGTGCTCCCCAGGCTGGATGCTGTCTACGCCCCCGCTGCCCTGCATGCATGGGTTGGCTCCTGGGTATGGGTCGAGCAGCCTGTGGACAGGCTGGGCCTGGTTTAGCACAGCAGAGTTGCTGAGCGCTGGACACTACTTTCCCATGGCTGTTGCAATTCCCTGTCCCCACGCCACTGTGTCCATCCCTGTGCCCAGGGACTCCAGGCTGCCAGGCCTGGCCATGGCCTTGGCTCAGCCATCCTCGCACCGCTCTACACTGCCGACCTGCCCCAGGCCGAGAGCTGGCCGCCCTTGGGGCCCTGCAGGGTCTGCCGGGGGACCGTGGGCAGTGTGCGGGTGCCTCCCTGCTCGCACATAGCGCAGATGCTGGCCCGTCTCCCTAAGCACCATGGGAGCTGAGCAGCAGGGACAGCCTCTGCTCCACAGGAGCTCGCACCAGGGCCAGGCTCCAGGATGTTTGTGGCTTTCTGCTCAGCTGTGTAGGCCTTCCTGCCTCTCCCACCGGTGCCCAGCCATCCCCCTGCTCAGCACCTCTGCAGGCTTTGCTGACACACTGCTGCGCACAGGGGCAAGCAGCTGCATTTTCCCAGGAGAGGCAGCTGCTGGTTTCATCCCTGTCTCCACAAGGCTCTACCGGGCCCATGGCACCTTCAGCCTCCTGCGGCAGGCAGGGGAATGTGCTTGGCCTGGGGCTCATTACCCACTACCTGCCCGGGCCTAACGAGGGCCACCTGCCACCTCCATGGCTCGGCCAGCTCAGGCAGGAGCTAGGAGAGGGCAGTGCTGTCCCAGGAGCTTGCCTGAGAGTGAGGATGGTGAGAGGAGCCCGGGAATCAGCTGGAAGCCCAGGTAGGGGAGAGGCTCCACGGACTGTGAATAGCCCCAGGCTAGGGAGAGGGGGGAAGTCAAGTGAAGTGACTTCTGTCCCCACAGGGTAACACCTGCTGCTAGGCGCTGGGCGGGGGCTGCGTGTAGGTGGTTGTGGCCACTGTATCCAGGATGCTGACACTTGTACTCTGTCCTGTGTGGCTTCCTGACAAAGCCCTGCCCTGGTCGTGTCATCCTCCCTGGGGCTGTGTCCCCTTCTCTCCCAGCAGGGCACCACGGAGGTTGCATCGTGGTCCTCTATGCTGCAGCGAGCTGCCCACCCCGGCTCTCTCGGAGGATGGCGGGGAGCTCGGCTGCCTGTCTGGTGAACCGTGGGGAGGTGCTGGAGAACTGGGCAGGGGAGCGGCCACCTGTGCCCTTGCTGCAGCCAGTGAGCTGCCAGGCTGTGAGTGGACCCTTGGCTGCGGCTGGCTGGAGCGGTGCAGAGGCTAAGGGGGTGTCATGTGCGGACACGGGGGCAGTCAGGGTTAGTGTGGCAGAGACCTGCCTGGGCAGCACAAGCTGGGGCTGTGGGAAATCTCTGGCAGAGCAGGGAATGGCCTGGGAACAGCAACGGGTCCGTCCCACTGCACGCAATGCAGGCCAGGCATTGGGGGGTGAAGAAGGCGACGGGGGGCTGAAGGGTCAGGGCTGCACAGAGCTGCTTCCCCCAGAGAAGGCTCTCCAGCAGCTCACCCTGCCCAGCTAGCCCTCTCACGAAGCCCCACACTTCCCCGGGGAGGCCCCGGCCCAGCCCTGGTGTCTGAGCCTGCAGCCGGATGCCCAGAGAGCATGCTTGGAGGTCAGGGGGGAGCCGGCTGCCTGCAGGGGCTGGGGTGCCAGGAGCCAGCAGTGGCACTGGTGCTGAACATGCGATGCTGCACAGCCAGGCTCCCATGGGCATGCGGGGGCAGGACCCGGAGCTGGGGCACTGCCTGCAGCTGCTGACACCACAGCTGAGTGCAGGATGTGGCCTGCCCTCGCTGTGACACCCAGCGTCATTCACTTGACGTACTCCGGGCCGTTGGTGCTGCGACTGCCGGCTGTAGGGCTTGGGCAGTGTGGGAGCTGCCAGCTGGGGCAGGGGGCTGCGTGCTACACCACTGCCAGGTGGACTTCCCTGCCATGGGCCCAGGCTGCTGCCCCTGCCCTGGCTCTGACCCCTGTCCTCTCCAGGCCTGCTGACCCTGTCTGGGATCTGCATCTACATCCGCTACTCGGGGGCGGCCTTCATTGAGACCGTGCGCCTGTACGACCTGCAGCGCTTCGACCGCATCCACGTGGGCTTTGGCTGGTCCATGGCACTGGCCTGGCTCTCCTGTGGCACTGAGGCACTGGCCGGTGCCCTCCTCCTCCTTGCTGCTCGCCTCGTCTGCCGGCAGCAGGCCATGCACTCAGTGGCCATCTGAGCCATGCGTGGGGGGTGTCCCAGGTGCCCAGGGTCAGGCAGAGCTGGCCATGGCAGGGGCCAAAGCCTGGAGCATGGCACGCTGGGCTGACCCCCTCCACCTAGCTGCTGCTGGCTGCAGACCGGCTAGAACGGGCCACAGTGCCGTGGATCCAGCAGGGCTGCCCCGCTGAAAGGAGGGGGCTGCAAGCCAGGCCTCCAGCTGGGCTCCCCCTGCCCCTATGGGTCGGTGCCTGCCCAGACAGGAGACCCTGCTCCCCCTGCCCGGTGCAGCCTGACAAACCCTGTGGGGCTGGAGAGGAGCACGGCAGGGGAGGGGGCTGCTGGCCCAGTGCCAGGCAGCTCCTGCGGCAGCCGGCCCCATCCTGAGCCCGCTGTGCCCGTGCCCCCCCCCCTCCTGCCACGTGCTGCTGGGGCTTTAGCTGCCCTCTGCTTCCAGGGCCTCTGGCCCACGCCTGCCCTGCCCCCGCAACAGTGTCGTGCTTGAATAAAAGGCTCGTCTGTCTCATCACATCCATCTGTCTGTGGGCCACCCCCTGCCCAGGTCCCCTCGCCCCTCCCTGGGGGAGCGGGGGACACAGGCTGGAGCTGGGGCCTTGTCCTTTATTCAGCTCCTGCAGACGGGCGGGGGTCTCTGCAGCCCCCGGGGGCATCGCTTAGAGCTCAGCCACCCAGCACCCTGCTGGGGCTGTGCCAGAGCACATGGCATCGCCCTGCTGGTTCCAGGTCTGTCTGTGGGGTCTGTCCTAGCTGTGCAGGGCATGGGGGAGCTGCAGTGTTCCCATCTCGTGGCCCCCTGGGCTAGGACACAGCCTCACGCTCCTGCCGGCACTTCTCTGCCACGAACCTCAGCTTGTCCATGGCCAGCTCGGTGTCCTCGGCAGAGACATCGCGGTGCCATACAGCACGCAGGCAGCGGGCTGACCAGGGCAGGAGGCGCAGGCTGACAGCACGGCCCGTCTCGGCCTCCTCCTCGGCGCTCACGGCCTCCAGACGTGCGCACAGCTCCGTGGGGGATGGCCAGCCCTCGCCCACGCACAGCAGCACCACGTTGGTCTCCACAACCGCGGGGTTGACAGAGCAGACGGGGGAGCCCAGTGCCTGGACAGCTGGGGTGGCAGGTGGGCACCTGCATGAGGCTGGGTCTGTGCCAGGCTGTCCCCAGCTCCTGGGACAACATCCTCCCTCACCCCTTTTACTTGGCAGCAGGCAGGGATCTGCAGGGTCCCTGCCCAGCACCTGGAGGGCTGCAGTGGCTGCCCTGGCACCTTGTGCCCTCCTGAGAGCCCCCAGGGTCCCTGCCAGGCCAGGAAGAGCTGAGGGGCCAGGCAAGCCTCAGCCTGGGGCAGGGAGAGAGGCTAGGCTCCAGAGCTCCCCCATGGAAGGGGCTGGCTGCATCGCGCTGGCTGCCCCCATCCTGCCCAGCATGAGCACCTTGGGCGAAGCGCCGGGCGTTGTCATGGTCCCTGCGCAGTGTCTCCTCCATGCGTGCCAGCCCTACGCAGGCAGCTGCGGCCAGCACCCCTGCCTGGCGCATGCCGCCCCCCAGCAGCTTCCGCGCGCGCCAGGCCTCCACCACCAGCTCCCGGTGGCCTGCGAGCACTGCGCCGGCCGGGGCGCCCAGGCCCTGTGGAGTAGAGAGGGGGGTCAGAGCCAGCCCAGGGACATCCCCCAGGCAGCTCCCTGGCCCCCTTGCTCCCCAGGAGCCCGTGCATGCCTTGCAGAGCCCCTGCCAGGGGACCCCAGCCCCAGCCTGTGGGTCGCCCCAGTACCCCCCTGCCCAGGGCACCTTGGAGAAGCAGAGGGTGACGGAGTCACAATGCTGGGCAATCTGGGCCGGTGCCACGCCCTGGGCCACGGCTGCATTGGCCAGCCGTGCCCCGTCCATGTGTATGCGCAGCCTGTAGCGGTCAGTGAGCAGACGCACCTGGGAAGGGGCAGAGGGCAGAGGGCAGGCTGGGACCAGCAGAGCAGCTGGCCAGGGTGCTGAGCTGCCCAAGAGCCTGGCCCCAGCCTGCCAGATGTGGCCCAGCCATGAGGCGGGAGAGGGGCTTAGTCCCTGCAGCCAGGGCACCCTGGCTCCTCGACCCGGCTCCCAGCTGGCAGGCCCCAGGGGCTACAAGCTGCAGCCCAGGCTGGCGTTTGATTTCACAGCCCTCGGCCCTACCAGCCTGCACTGCCTCCGTGGGGAGTGGGACCCTCGTACCTCCCTGAGGTAGCCCAGGGGCAGCGCCCGGCCCCCCGCCGAGCTGTGGGTGTTCTCCAGGCAGACCAGCTCTGGGCGGGGGTGGTACTGGCTGCCAGCGGCCTCACGGATGGCAGACTCCAGCTCGTCCAGGTCCAAGGTGCCGTCTGGCAGGTCCTGCAGTGCTTGGGAGTGGACCCCGGCTACCTGTGCCCAGACAGCGGCGTGGGCAGGGGCACGGACATGGGGCAGTGGGGATGGGGAGCAGGGGGGCAGGCTTTGCCCTGCAGCAGGGAAACCTCGTTTGTTTGCAGACTGGGGTAGAGTTCATGGTGCCTGTCTGGCTGCCCCGTGGCATTCAGCTCGTGGAGCCCCCGGGGCAGTGCGGTGGGGTGCAGCGAGGGCCCATAGGTGCTGGAGTTTGCAAGGACACCCCGTGTGGCAGCTCCTCCCCGCAGCCACGGGGCGGCAGCAGCTCCCCGAGCTGCCAGAGACAGGGGCAGGGACGAGGCCGGCGCTGCCCCCGGGTGCCCTGCGCCCTGTGCCCGGTGGAGGCTGCGGGCCCCAGCCCCGCGGTCCAGCTCTGGGCATGGGCTCTGGGTTTCTGCAGCCCCTGCTCATAGCAGGCACCTCTACATGTGCCCAGGCCTGGGGCATGGGGGCAGCATCCCCTGTGTCCTCTCCCCCAGCCGCCTGCCTGAATGCAGAGGGCTGGGGCCCTGCGGGACTCCTAGATCAGGAGCAGAGCCTGACACCCCCAGCCCAGCCCAGCCCAGCCCAGCCGGAGGACGCCCTGCAGGGCCGCATCCTCCTGCGGGGCGAGAGGGCTGTGCTAGGCCGGCTGGGGTACGCTGGGACGCACTTGCCACCTACCTGGGCAACACCTCCGTGCTCAAAGACGTGCAGATGAGCCTCTCTGCCCAGGAGCAGCTGGGCGCCCCGGCGCTGGCAGTGGCACATCACTGAGGCAGGAGAGGGGCACTGGGGGTCGGGCCGGGCCGGGCCCTGGCGCACAGCTCTGGGGGCCGGTTGCAGGGGCCGGCTGTGCAGAGCCACACGTGCCCCGGGACGGGAGCAGCCGCCG
>NW_005843038.1:102940-113566 GCF_000455745.1 Alligator sinensis
GGCTGCTCCGAGTCCGGCAGCTGCCCGGCCGGGTTGCCCACGGGGCCGGATGTCAGCTCAGGGTTGGCTCTGGGCGTCCCGCCGTGCAACGGCCCCGGCCTGCAGCGGAGCCGCCGGGGCTCGGCCCCGCCCCCGGGCGGGCAGAGGCTCCCCAGGGCCTTGGCAGGGTACCAGGCTGCTGGGGACGCACTGGGTGCTGGGCCCTGTGCAGACGTGTTGGGGGGCACCACTCGCATGTGCTCATGCTTCACAGCAAGATGGGGGTGCATTTCCCTTGAGGGTGCCAAGACCCTGGGGAAAGCCCCCAGCTGCATCCTTGCCTGGAGCTGGGGGTGGGGGGTGGGTGTGTGCTGGGCTGGGGAGCTTTGTCTGGGAGGGGCAGGAGCCAGAGCCAGGCCTGAGTGTCCTTGAGAGCCGTGGACTTTAGCCCTGCAGCAGGTGGTGCCTCTGGCGTCGGGTCCATGGGGCAGGTGGGGCTGGGCCTGTGGCAACCGCGAGGGCCTCCGTCTCCATGGGCCTGTGCTCCATGGGGCCGGGAGCTGTGGGCTGCCCTCGCCTCACCAAGTGGGGGAGCCCCTGAGCAGAGCAGCCCAGGCCTGGGGGCTGGTGTAGGGGCAGCTCCTGTGCAGCAGCACATCTGTTGCCTGCTCCTGCTGGGCGGCTCCTGAGAGCAGGGCTGGGGCCACAGGGGGGGCCCTGAGGTCCCCCCTCCTTCCACAGCACAGGCCTCTCTTCCCTCTGGGAGCAGGTGCAGCTCTGGGGCACTGCATGCCCTCCCTGCATGAGTGAGTGCCACCTGCCTTGCACAGGTGTCCCCAGTACCCGCACAAGCAGAGGCACCTCTGGGTCCATGCAAATATGCACCTGTGTGTGGCCCCTGCCCTGGCCTCTTCCTCTTCCCCCAGCTGCGGCGGGGGTGCCTGGCCTGGCCCCGTGCAGGGAGCAGGCGCCCGAGCTAGGGCAGCCCCTGCGGGGCGACTCGCCCAGGCCAGATGGTAGCAGTTTCTCTTTATTTATTGCCTCTGTTTCCTCCTCATTCCAGTAACTGGTCCTTCAACTTGGAGCTGCTTGTGATTAGGCAAAGAGGCCTAATCTCCCCGATCTGATTTACAGGCACTGGGAGCAGCTGCTTCCCGTTACTGGCCCTGGACTCAGAAGCCTGGTCAGCGCAGCCTGCGGCTCCCTGCGCCTCTCCCAGCCTTCCCCATACATGTGCCGCTGCCTTCCCAGCAGCTTCCTCTTCCAGTAACTGCAGGGCCGCGGGTCGGCCGTGGAGCAGGTGAAGGAAGTGCAGCCACCGTGGCGCGCAGGGGGTGGTGACGGTCAGCACTGGCTGGGTCCTGGAGCAGGGGGCAAAGCCAGGTGCTCCTGTCCTTGTGGCATGTGGAGGCCTCCTTGCGTGGGGCGTTGCCCCATGGACAGCCAGCCCCCCCAGGGCCGAGGCCACTTCTCTGCCTCCCGGCTGGTCTAATGGGCCCCAGGGCAGATGCTTGTCTCCCAGGAGAGCAGCTTATTGCAGAGTGTGGGAGGCTTCCAGCCCAGCTCTCTTGCCCTCCTGGGCACTGCAGCTCCTCCTGTGGGCACGGCCCTGCTGGCACTGCGGTGGAGGAAGCTCACAGCACAGGGGATGCAGCCCCAGGACCTTGCGGAGACTTGGCCTGTCACCCCCTGCCAGGGCAACCCCTGCCCCCACCCCCGCGGTGACTCCGGAGGAATGCGGAGCTGCTGTGGGCTGAGGTCATGCTGTGCAGCCGGCCTCCCCACTGCTAAAATTAGCTGCTGAGCCCTGAACAAGAGGAGCGTGGCCATATCGCAGACTTGGCCCCCTTCCCCTCCCCCCGACTTGCGCTGGCAGCCTCACAGGGCAGTTCCCGGAGCCCAGGGGCCCAGTGTGGCCTCACATCCCTTCTTTGGCTGTAAGGACCTTCCTGGCAGGGGCCTGCATGGATATCATATGGCAGCAGAGGCCTGTATGGGTTGCATGGCCTTTGGGCACCGCATGCAGCCCCCAGGCTCCTGGGAGATGCCGCACAGCCTGAGACAGCAGCAAGCAGTTCTACGCATGGGGGGCACAGCCCACCAAGGGCATGTGCAGCCATGACCAGTGCTCTCCCATGGTGCGAGCCGGCTGCTCATGGGGCAGAGCCTTTCCAGCCAGCCATTTGCATGGGAGAGGTTGGTATAACCCCGAGCTTCTCCACGGGCACGGTGCCCCCCCGGTGCTCTCAGCCCCTGCAGCTGCAGCTTGCGCCAAGCTGAGTGACTGCATTGTGGAGGGGGCTGGGTGCCTTGCCATCTGTGCCCCGTGGAGGGGATGCTCCTGAGCTCATTCTGTGCTGAGGGAGGCTGCGGGCTGCCATGCAGAGCCGTGGGCCCGGGGCAGGCGCAGGCTGTGCTTTGCCGGGCTGTGCAGGTGCCTGCATGCACCAGCGCAGGGGCAGTGTATGGCCCCAGGCTGGGGAGAGCACAGCAGAGTTCCGATGTGCAATGGGGCTGCCGCCCCTCGGCCTCGGCTCTGCCCTTGCCCTCCCCTGGCCCACCCAGCCCTCTGCACGGGGGGAGCTGAGTCTGGGCAGCTCTTGTCCCCCCTTGGCCCTTCCCCCATCTGGGGCCCTGCCGCCCCGGTGGTCCCTGTATGCAGCGGCCAGCCCTGATATGGGGAGGGGCTGCTGGGAGGGGCTGCCAGGCAGCCGGGAGCCAAGGAGAGCTCAGCCCCACCGGGGAGGTGGCAGCGTCTGCGGGATGAGGGGATGTGGCTAAGGGGTCAGGGCTGGCGGGGGCAGCTGGCACTGGTGGCTCCCTGCACCCTGCTGTGCCGGGGCAATGGGACGGTGCCCGGGAGACACCGCGCCACCCGCCAACCTGCTTGCACGGCGGGCGTTGCCATGGCGACCCCCTCCCACCTTCTGCCACAATTTTTCCAGTAACACCACTGCAGAAATCCCTGCTTCCCGACAGGCCCGGCCTGCTGCCGGCAGCCAGCACGTGGGGCTGGGGGCCAGCTGCCGGCAGTTAACCCTTCCCCTTCCCCACCAGGAGCCGGGCTATGCAGCCTGGCCTGCTCCTCCGCCCCTGCCGCCCCCCCAGTGGCGGGCACCGCCTGTGCCCAGCAGGCATCGGGATCAGCCCCACTGCACTGGCATCGCTGCCGGACCTGAGACCCCTGGTGCCAGGTGCTGCATGGCGGCTGCTGCCATTGCAGGGTTCAGCCTCAGGGCCACACCAAGGAGGGGTGGTTGCGGGGGCAAGGGCAGAGGGTGAGCGACTGGCCCCCAAAAGCCTGTGCAAGGGCAGGGGCTGGGCCAAGAGCATGGTGCTGCGGGGTGGGGCCTGCCTGGCACAGCAGGGGCAGGTCACTCCTGCCCGCGGGGGCTGTGCCCGCCTTGCCGGCCCCGTGCCCACCCGGCCCGGCAGAGCAGCTGGACCCAGGCCCGAGGCAAGCGCTGTAATTGTTTTCTCTGTGGCCGGGGATGAATAATTGAGAGGTCTTTGAGGAGAATTAATTAGCCGCTTGTCGGCGGTAAATGCTTTTCTCAAGATGATCAAATAAACCCTGCGCGGCGCAGGGGGTGGGGGATGGACACACGGAGCTTGCACGGGGCCCTTGCCCCTGGCAGGCTGCATCGGGGTCTGGGGCCCGGCTGCTCTAGGCCTGGTCTCCCGAGAGCCCCTTTTCATGGAGGCCGGGTCTGGGGGGAGCTGTGGGTATCTCCAGCGCCCTGCGACTCCCTCGCTCTGCTCCCTGCCCCCCGGCTCTGCCCTGGCCCGTGGGTGCATGGACTGCTGTGCTAGTGCCAGTGCCCGCGCCAGCCAGGGACTGGCCTGGCCCTCCCCTGCGGGCTGAGGAGGAGGGCAGTGCATCTCCCTCAGTGCTTCAACAAGTATTCCCTTGTTTCTGCGGGCCTTGGCCTCGCTCCCTTGCCGGCTGCTAACGAGCCTGGCAGGAGAGGCCGGCGGCCCCAGCATCGGGTGTCCATAAATCAGTTGGGCCTGAATGCGCGGGGTGCAGATGTGGCAGGCCTCAGCAGATTGGGGTGCAGCTGGGGGGGGCCCTCAGGTGCGGGGAGTTGAAAGGGAAGCGCTGTGCCCTCCCCCTCCACGTGCCTCACAGCCGCGGAGGCATTGCTGGAGCGAGGGGTCTGGTGCAGCAGTGACCTGCCGGCCCGGGGCAGGGGGTCGCTCATGGCGCAGGGGATGGAGGGAGGGGGCAAAGCACCCGCTGCAGGGCCAGGGGAACCGCCCGCCACGATCCCCCCGCCCCAGGGAGGGACCCGCAGTGCCAGGCTCTGGCCCCTGGGGTGGGGGCAGCGGGAGGCAGGCGGCTCTGCACCCTGCCGCGCTCCTGGGCCAGCCTCGGTGCACATCCTGCAGCGGGGAGCAGGCGCTGGGGCTTCCCAGCAGGCCGGTCTGCAGAGACCCCGCCAGCCACGCTTCCAGGAAGGGGGCAGCACAGGACGCGCACAGCGAAACACAGCGGCTCCCCAGCCCCAAGCAGCCACGTTGCTGCCGGGCCCCTGCTCCCTGACCTGCAGGGCTCAGCTGTGCCGCCTGCCCCGAGGCCGCGCTTGGCGCCAGGTGGGGGTGCCTCTGGGGGCTGGGGCTGTCTGCAGCCTGGGGGCTGCCACGCTGCCAGGGGCCTATTCCTGCCAGCTTGGCTTGGCCACACTGGCACAGGCCTCCCTTTTGTCACGGCTCTCCCATCCTGAGCCCAGCTGGCAGGCCCGTGTTGCCTGGTACTGGGCAGCTGCCGCGGGCAGGACGGCATCCTGGCATCCCCACGGAGGCTCTGGGAGCTTCTGGGCTGAGCCTGGCCCCAGGTTGTGCCTGCTCCCTCCCTGCTTCGTTATAGCCCTTCCTAACCCAGCTGGGCACCCAGACCTTGCTAACGCTCGGTCCATCCGTGGCCCTCAGTGCCCCGTGGCCCTCACTGTGCAGCTGGGCAGGGAGCAGCATCGTCTGCCTGGCTCCAGCTGCCCCACTCCCACCCGGTGCCCAGCCCTGCTTCATCTCCGTCTGGGGAGAGCACGGTGTGTGGTGGCCTGTGCTCGTGCTCTGCTGCGGCTCCGCGGGGGCAGCCGGCTCATGGCCCTTTCCCCCCGGCTCTGCCAGGCCTGCAGGTGCCTGGCCAGAGCTCTCCCCTTGGTGCACCCTGCCCAGGTGGCGTGCCTTCCCGCAGGCCTGGCACCTCCCACCACCTGCCAGCAGCCGCCTGGCTCCAGCATCGCCTGCCCGGACTTGCTGGAAGAGATTTGCATTCGCGCGGGGCCTTCTCGGAACCGGCGCTCGCATGTCGTTCTCGGCGAAGCTGTTTGTCCAGGAAAGGAGGAGCCAGGAAGTGGGACCTGCTCTCTCGGGTTTCCGAGCGCGATGCGCTGATAGGCTCGCGGGGCCCTGCGGTGCCAGGGGCAGAGCCGGGCCCTTTGCTCTCGCACTGCGGTTTGTTTTGTTCAGGGAACCAGAGCAGCAGGTCTCTCCCTGCTCTGCCCCTGCCCCTGCCCCTGCCCCTGCCCCCATCCTGCCCGCAGAGCACCACCGCAGCCGCCCGCACCTGCCCTGCCCCTGCCCCCATCCTGCCCGCAGAGCACCACCGCAGCCGCCGGCACCTGCTCGCTTTCACTTGCACGTGCGGGCGCCGCGTCCCCAGCCGAGCCCTGGCCAGGGCAGGGCAGGGCCAAGCACTCGCTGGCTGGGGAGCGAGAGAGCCACCGTGTCTGATCGGGTGAGGGTGCGAGCTCTCCCCTGGCCCTGCCACCCTCCACGGGAGCTCTGTCTGCCTGGGTCTGCTGCAAGCCGGGAAGGCTTAGCTAATAGCCCAAATCCCCCAGGGAACCAGAGCAGGAGGTGCGGGATCATTGCAGCATTAGTAGCAGGGGCCGCCGTCTGGGGCAGACCGTAGGACCCAGGCCATAGCCTGCCTGCAGCGCCCACGGTCATCCAAGCCATCTGTGCACTCACCGGCCATAGTTTGCAACAGGCGCCGGGCCCAGACGAGGCTGGAGCATGAACTCAGGGCCCTGCCCAGACCTGGGGCATCAGGCCTGGGGGCATGGTGCACGCTCCATCCGGCACCACTGTCTGCCCAGAGGCAGCCACGCGGGGGCTGAGCGACCGTCCAGTCCTTGCATGAGACACCTGGGAAATCAGGGCATCCCTGCAGGCCCATGCCGGCTGGGCCAGGCCTGGACTCCTGGGTTCCTCCTCCAGCCCTGGCTGCTCCGTGCACTTCCCTTTTGCTCCGAGGGCTACAGAGCCCTCTCCTGTCTGGCCGGGCTGTCCTCCGTGATGGGGGCACTCCGGGAAGTGAGGAAGGCCCTGCTCGGACCACGAGAGCCCCAGGGTCACCATCAATGAGTGGGGCTCAGTGCACTTGGAGCAGGGTGAGGGCACAACCGGCAGTGCCCCCAGCGTGCCAGGCTTGCGGGACCCCTCATCTCTTGGGGCCCAGGGCAAAGCCCCGCTCCTCTGGCCGGCTGTGGGGCTTGCCTTCCAGAAAAGCTCCCGGGCTGCGGTGAGCTGGCCCTGCGGCGCAACGGGGAGAGGAGGAGCAAGGTGACTCGCTGCATTTCCTGCTCTGAACGTGCCTTTGCCAGCCCCTCTCCCACTCCTGCTCTGCCAGCGGGGTCTGCTGCAGCCACGGGGAGAGGGGCCGGGCTGGGGCTTGGGAGCTGGGCTCCCCTGCGATGTCCGGCCCGGCAGGTCAGTGCCCGGTTCGAGGGAAGCCCTCGCTGCCCTTCCCGTCCACTCGCCAGGCCCCGGCCCTGCTCCAGCCTGCCCCCGGGGCTCTGTGCCAGGCTGGGGGCTGCTCTCCCCCTGCTCAGCTCCAGTGTGAGGAGCGGCCGAGCCCCAGCTTGCAGGGGGACCTCTGCCTTTCCTCCTGCTGGCAGCCGCCTCTGCAGCCTGAGCCAGACGCCTCCTCCTTCCCCACAGCAGAGTCCAGAGAGAACCCAGAGCTGGGCCTGGCACACGCAGGGGGCAGAGTCGTGCACCTGGGGTGCAGCAAACTGGGGTGCAGCTGGACTGTCTGGCTCCATCTCCATCTCCCTCCCTGGCCACGGTGCCCACACAGGGGCCGGGTTCTGAGCCCCCAGGCACAGCCCTGCCCCTCTTCTGCCCTGTCCTGAGCCTGCAGCCCAGGCTGGGAGAGGCGTGCAGGGGAAGGAGTAGGCAGCTGCCGCGGGCTTGCTCCGCGTCTCCCAACAGGGCAGGGAACGGCCCTGCCAGGACCCAGGCATCTGCCCTGCCCCAGTGCCCTGCCCTGTCTCCTGGAGGGCACCTGCTCCCTGGCTCCCGGCAGGCAGGAGTGGTTGGACTGGGCTCCTGAGCTGCTCCCTGCGGGGTGGGAACTGGGAAGGAGAGGCTCAGGGGCAGCAGGAACCATCCCTGGGGTTGTGTAACCCAGGGCACAGGCTCCCGCCCCAGTCCCAGCATGGAGGGTGCGGGGGGAGCCCTGGAGCCACTGCAAAATCCCAGGGCTCTTACAGAAAAGCCCCAGGGCAGAATTCCTGCCCAGCACTGACTCAGGCGCTGCTGGGAGCTGTGACTCAGCCGCCCCCAGATGCCCTGCGCTAGCTGCGGCTGCAGGGCCGGAGGCCACAGCCCATCCCTACGGGGCTGCAGGGCGCCATGTCCAGCGGGGAGCCCCACGGGGCCCTGCAGAAGCACCAGGGACCACGGGTCTCCCTCTGGGCATCAGCTGGGCCTGGTGGGAGCTCTGCATGCCCGAGGGCCAGGCCGGGCACCCTGAGGCCCGCAGCGCAGGAGAGCCCCTTCCAGGAACTGTGTGCGGGGGTACCAGGCTGCGAGTTCCCGACAGCGGCGTTTGCTCTGGTTTTAATAACAGCAAATCAATGGGGGCCTCGTTCCGGCCAGAGCAAGCTCCCGCCGCTCCTTTTATTGCTTTTTCTAACGTTTTTGTTTTGTTTTAATGGATGAAAAAAGACAGGCCGGCAGCGCGGCTCCAGCCCAGCCGCGGCCTGCCCTCCCCCCAGCCGGCCGCGTGCTGCCTGCGTTCCAGGCTCCGTGCCTGCCGCGTGCTTCCCGTGTGCCCAGAGCCGTCCCTGCCACGGGCTACTTGTGTGCTGGGTTCCCCGTGCCTCGCTCCGTCCCTGCCACGTGCTTGCCATGTCCCTGGTTCTGTCCCTGTCCTTTGCTTCCCATGTGCCCAGCTCCATGTTTGCCACGTGCTTCCCATGTGTATCCCATGTGTTTGGCCCCATCCCTTCCACATCCTTCCTGTGTGCCCAGCTCCATGACTGCCACATGCTTCCCGTGTGTCCAGCTCTGTCCCTTCTGTCTGTGTTTCCCATGTGCACAGCTCCACGCCTCCCATGTACTTCCCACGTGCTTTCCATGTGCCCACCTCTGCCCTTCCTTGTGCCTGGCTCTGTCCCTGCCGTGCGCTTCCCACAAGCCTGGCACTCCTGGCGACCGGCTCGCTGGGGTTGGCTATGGGGAAGCTGCAGGGAAGGGGCTCCTGTGTGTAACCAGGCGCTGCCCGCGTGCCAGGGTCAGGGGGTGTCAGGAGCCCTTGTGGGGCCATGTGCTTGGAGCTTGCCCCCAGGTCTGTGCTCCTGGAGTGCAGCAGAGACGGTGCCCATGGGTCCAGCGCTGCCAATCAAGGCAGCAGGGGAAGGAGGTGCCGGGCAGCCAAGTCCTTGGCCGGAGCTCGGGGTGGCTGGCTGGGAGCACCTGGCAGCCCGGGTGCCTGCACCATGCACAGGGGTCCCGCGGAGCAGGCTACAGGCCCTGGCGCCCGACCCCTCCCTCCGCCTGGGCCAGGCCGTGATTCAGCCCCTCCCCAGGGGGTTCCCTTTGTGCTGCTTTGGAGAAGGGATTAGTCACGGCCTTCCAGCCACAGCCCATGCCTGGAAAACCAGCAGCAGCCTGATGACTCAGCACAGCTCGCATCGGGGCCTGACCCCTTCCCGGCCACAGGGCCCGGGGCAGGGCTGGGGGACACTTCTTTAGGGGGATGCCAGAGCCTCTCTCCCTGTGCCTGGGCTCCCACCCAAGCAGGAATTAACAGCCTGGTCCACAGCCCCGTGTCACTGGGACTCGCAGGGCTGTGCTGCTGGTCAGCAGTGCTGCGCCAGGGTCCCGTGTGCTGGGAGCAGGGCAGGAGGCTGACGCTGCGGATGCTGGACGGCTGGGGGTGGGGGCAGCGCCCGGTCTTGCTTACCCTGCCTGTGACAGCTCCGTGCTCTGGCTGCATGACAGCTAGCCCGTGGCATGGGGGGTCCGAGGGGCCGTGGGCATGGGGGGCTGCAGGGAGTGAGCATGGGGTCCCGTCCCGAGCAGGGGAGAGGTGCACGGTGCTGGGGGCTGGGCCCTTTCCCCCCAGAGCTCTGGGCAAGGTTGTGAAGTGCTAGTGACCGCTGTAGCGGGAACTGCAGTGGACCCACGATGCTGGGATGCCCTGGTCACGGCAAGGCCCTGGGGCCCCACGTTGTCGGGCCCCTTTGGCAGCATGTGGCCCACCCCACGCTTTGGCTGCGCTGGGTCCCCTGCAGCCCAGCCAGCACCACGTCTCTGCCTGTTCTCAGGGCTGCAAAGCCTCCCAGCCAGGCTGGCATGGGGCCGTGCACCTGGCTCGATCCACGCAGGGCCCAGCCCCAGCAGTGATTGCAGGTGGGAAGCACCTGGGGATGGTGCTTCCCACCTGCTCTGCCCAGGGCCACCCACGTGCTGGGAGGGAGCTGGGCCAGGGAGGGAGGTCCCACCACCCACCTCCACCCTCGCGGCACCGTGGGGGGTGCCCGAGCCTGGCCCGTGGGAGCGGCTCGGGGAGCTGGAAGCAGCAGCGCCACGGCAGCCCCACGCTCCACCCGGGTAATTAGCCCTGCTGGGAAGCTGGGTGCTCCCCAGGCACAGCGTGGCACTGACGTGGCGGCACCGCGCCCAGTGCCTGACCCGGCACGCTCCGGCCTGGCACGGCCTCTCGGAGGGGCTGGGGCTGGGGTGGGACGCAGGACCGCGCCCTGCGCCCAGCGCCCCATGCTGCAGCCAGGCTGCTCTGCAATCATGGCCCCTGCCCGGTGGGCCCAAGCACGGAGACCCCTGCCTCCCGGGCTCCCGTCCCGCCGGCTCCTGCTCCTGCTCTTCCTTCTGCTTCTCCCTTGGCCGCGGCCCCAGATTTGGGCGGGGGGTGGGGCGCAGGGGGCAGGAAGAGCCTGCGGCTCCCGTTGCCACGGCGACCCAGCTTTGTTTGAAACGCTCCCCCAAAATGCCAGGACTTTCCTCGAATTCCAGCCCCGCGGCCGGGAGGAAAACTTCCTCCGTTTCCACGGAAACCGAGGGGAGGATTTTCCGTCCTAAGCATCTGTCTGTAAACAGTTGTGAAAGCGGCGCCTCCCCCGGCCACGGGCACGGCGGGGGTGAGCCACGCAGACGGGCCGGCGCTGGCACAGGAAACGCTCCCCCAAAATGCCAGGACTTTCCTCGAATTCCAGCCCCGCGGCCGGGAGGAAAACTTCCTCCGTTTCCACGGAAACCGAGGGGAGGATTTTCCGTCCTAAGCATCTGTCTGTAAACAGTTGTGAAAGCGGCGCCTCCCCCGGCCACGGGCACGGCGGGGGTGAGCCACGCAGACGGGCCGGCGCTGGCACAGGGTGGCTCGTGGCCGTGCCC
>NW_005843038.1:113582-118721 GCF_000455745.1 Alligator sinensis
CCACCTCGCGCCTGGGCCGGTTCCAGCGCGCTCCTCCCCTGCCTGGGCCTGCAGGGCAGGGCTGGGCCGGTCTGCCTTGTCCCTGCTGTGCCGAGCCCTGGGACCACTGCAGAGCCTGGCCGGCTGCCCCGGTGCTGTGGCCCCCCCTGCCCTGTCCAGCACAGCAGGTGCGGCCAGGCGGTGCGGCGTGGGGCGGTGCGGGCGGATCCAGCCCGGAGGGCTCAGGGCTGCGCCTTGCCCCGCGGTGCGGGCGGAGGCAGCCCGGAGGGCTCAGGGCTGCGCCTTGCCCTGGCTGCTCTCGCTGCAGGGGCCGAGGGCTCAACCCGCTCGTGGCGCCCGGAGCCGTCGGCGCCTCACCCAGGCAGACAGGGGCTGGGCCTCCATCCTGACCCCTGCCCGGAGGGGCAGGCTCTGTGCTGGGGTGCCTCGGGCCCTGCCACCCAGGAGGCTGGTGGATGCCGCACAGGGCTTGCAATCGGGGCCAGCACTGGGGCTGGGCAGCGCTGGGGGCAGGGGGTTGGTCTGGCTCTGGGTGCCCCAGGTGGGAGTGTAGCGCTGGCGTCGGCTACGTGCCATCCTGCCCGGCTGGGGACCCGCTCCTTCCCGGCCAGTTGGGAAGAGCCTCCGTGGTCCCGGATGAGTCAGGGAAGCAGCTGCTTTTTCCAGTCCGGCTCCCTTCGTGTTTCCGTGGCCGGCAGCGCTGATGCAGCCAGCAGAGACGGGCAGGGGAGGCAGGTGGGATGGGCGGGCAGGATGGACCGTGCCCCCCACCCTGCACCCGGGGGGAGGAGGGCAGGGCAGGTTTCTGTCTGCTTGGGCTGGGCACGGGGGCCTCATCAACCACCCCCAGACCGCAGAGCCCCAGAGCAGCCATGGCGGGGAGCTCTGGCACAGCACCCGGTGCCTGGCGGGGTCCAGGGCTGGCTGGCACCCCTGCTCCCCCCAGCCCCCCACCCCTATTTCTGCCCCCACTTCCCTCTCTGTGCCCCTGCCGCTGGCTTCCCCTGCCCCCTCCTTCCTCCACCCTGCGGGCTGGGGGACTTCCAGCGGGTGACGTCCCCAGGCTTTCCAGGAGCAGGGAAAGGGCTGCCATGGGGGAAAGCCGCCCGGGTTCCCCAGAGCCAGCCGAGCCACTTCTCTGATGGGAAGCCCCATGACATCACTGCCAGGGCGGTGTGGCCACGCAACCGTCGGAGAGCGGAGAGACGGGCTGAGTGCCCCCCTCCGCCCGCTTGCCCAGCTCCCAGTTCCCCTTTCGCCCTGCCTGCTCCTGGGATGTGGGCAGGCGGGCGAGGGGGTCTCCAGCTGGGCCTCCGGCTTCTCCAGAATCACGAGTCTGGCCACAGCGCGTCACCAGCTCTCGGGGGAATGCCCGGCCTCAGGGTCTGGCGGGTGGGCAGCATGGCTGGGGTGCCAGGCTGGAGGAGGGACTGCAGGGCCGGCGGCAGGCTCTGCCCAGCCCACAGCTGGTGGCTGCTGCATCTGCCACCTTGGCAGGGCCACCTCGCAGGGGCTGGTGGGGGCTGTGCGCCAGCGCCATGCTCCCGCATCCCAGCTGGAAGCTGCCCTCGCTGCTCCCCTGGCGTGGCCGTGCCGGGAGCACCCGTGCGCACGGGCTCCGTGGCCAGGTTGCTCTTCAGGCTGCCAAGGCTCAGGCTCATTTGACAGCTACTTGGAGCCGGTTTGCGTCTCTCCGGCCAAGGTGTGAGCTCAGCCGGGAGGGCTCTGCCACAGACACCCTGGCCCGCGTTGGCTGTCCCCCAGGCACCAGCCCCCCTGGCCGGGGCCACAGGCCGAGGCGTTGGTGCTGCGCCACAGCAGGGGCAGCCCCAGCTTCGGTCCCAGGGCCGGGAAGCGGAGGGAGCCGCAGGGGGAGGACGGTTTGCTCAGGCCTGCGAGGAAGGGGCCGGGCGCAGGCTCAGCTCCCAACCGCTGATGGAGCGGCCCAGGAATCTGCCGCTGGCAGCTGCTCCAGGCACTGGCTGCAGGTCTTGCTGGAGACCTGGCCCTATGGAGACATGCGCAGGGCTTCTCCTCCCTGCAGCCTGCGTCTCGCGTGGAGCAGCCCACAGCTCCCCCATGTGTGCTCCGGGTCCCGGCACGCCTTGTCTCGCCCCAGGAGCCCTGCCCCGGTCCCCAGCTGAGCTCTCAGGTCACAGCACGGCCTCAGGCATGCGGTGACTGGCCTTATGGGTGCTGCCCAGCCTGGGCCTGGAGGAGCTCGAACAGACCAGTGGCTACAGCCACACTCCTGTCCTCAGGGGCTAGGGGCCCTGACTAAGGTCAAGCAGGGAGTCTGTGGCAGAGCTGGGGATTGTGGACAGTTCCCCTGGGCCCAGCCCAGCGCTCCAGCCCCCACGTCCTTCTGGTGCCTCTGTGTGCAGCCCCCTTGAGGGCTCAGCTCCAGGAGCCCCCAGCATCTCCCAGGCCTCCCCTCCTCCCAGGGCATCAGCGGGACACCTGCAGCCTGGCCCCCAGCGCTGCCGTCCCCCCGCCCCCAGCCCAGCAGCGCCACGGGGCTGAGTGCGCCGGTCCTGGCCACGGGAGTGCGAGCCCCCGGCCCGGGGCCCAGGCTGAGGCAGCAGATGCGGGGTGCAAGGAGCAGGTGTGTTGTCATTCAAGAACCTCCAGCTGCAGCCGCACCCGCGCCTGCTGGGAAATGCTGCAGGAAGTGTTGGTGCAGGAGGTCGCCAGGCAGGCTGCGAGCCAGGGAGCCAGGTGCAGAGTCCCCTGCCCTCACCCCATCCTGGCAGGCTTCCTGCGGCTGCCTGGGGCCCAGCCCCTCCCTGCACAGCCGTGCCCCTGTACCAAGCCTGGATGCTGCTGGGGGGCCCAGCCCCACGTTGTGCTGTACTGGAGCACCCTGAACCTGCCTGGAGCCAGCCCATGCCCTGGCATTGGCAGGGGTGTTGGACATGGAGGCCCCACCCAGGGGCCCTGTGCTCGGAGCTGTGCATGGGTCCTTGTCCTAAGCACCCTCATTGCTAAGGGTGGCTGCATCCTACTGCTCGGCCATCCCTGGGCAGCAGCAGCAGGGCAGGGGGCTCCACCCCCCGCCCCCCTGCTGCCTCTGCCAGGCCAGAGCTGGCAGGAGGAGGCTGCTGTGGGTGGGAGTGGGTGATGCTCAGGCTGGTTCCTGTGTGCGTCCGGGGGGTGTAGGAGATGCAGCCTTGTCCCCGCCAGGTGTGGACGGACGTTTGTCCGAGCCAGAGCATGGGCCCCTCCAGGCAGAGCCTGGGGAGGGGGCAGCGGGAGCCCAGCACCCTGCATGCAGGGGGACGGGATGTGCCATGGGGCTCTGCAGTGGGGAGCACCCGGCCCTGCCATGGTGCTGTGTGGTGCAGCCAGGCTGGCACAGGGCCCCTGGCCCCAGAGGCTCCAAAATCTCGGTGGGTCGCTGCAGGTCAGTGCAGCCCCCCTGAACCCAGCCCAGGCCATAGCCCTGCCAGAAGGCCACGCTCCCTCTTTATGGGGCTGCCTTCCCGCCCCCGCAGCTCCCCTTGCCCGGGGCCTATTGGACAGACGCATCCTGCTGCGAGGTGCTGGGGCGACAGGCTAAGGAGCACGCGTGTCTGGGGCGCCCAGCGCAGGAGGCGTGGGGCTGGAGCAGGGTGGCGTGCTGGCAGTGCCTGGGCAGGGCTGGGGCTGGGGTCCTGAGTGGTGGGTGGGGAGCAGGGCACCGGCTGGGTCTCCTTTTGCCACCTGTGGCTGCAGATGAAAAGCAGCTGAGGATACGCGGCGCCTCCCCGACCTCGCCTCACCTGTGACCCTCGAAGGTGTCTGATGGGGGGTCCCATCCCGTGATGTGGGGGGTCTCTACATGCTCCTGCCTACCCCAGCCCTATCCTGTGCTGGGTGCAGGAACGGCTGGAGGGAGGGAGCGCAGGTCTGAAGTGCTCGCAGGGGGCTCTGGGCCAGGCTTACAAGGGATGTGGACGCCTGCCCCAGGGCTGATGCTGCTGTGTCCCCTCATGGGCTTGTGATGGGAGCGCGAGCAGCATGAGCTTGAGTGGCTCAGGGATGGCCCCAGCCTGGCGCCAAGTGCTGCCAGCGGGGAATTAACGCCGCGCAGACCTTGCATCCGGGGGGAGGTGGGGGAGGTGGCAGCCGGCCGCTGGGCACCGTCCCAGGCAGCGTGCCCTTGCAGTGGGTGGAGCTGGGGCACGGCCAGCCGGCACTCAGGCTCCCCTGGCTCTGCGTTCTTGGGCCGGGGCAGCTGATAGGGACAGCTGCGAGAGCAGGGGGCTGGGGCCAGGGCCAGCGCCACGTGCCTCCGGCGCCCTGGGAGCCTGGCGGCAGGTTTAATCTCGGCTCCCTCGGCGCTGGAGGGGGCAGCTGACTCGCCACAACCTACCTGCCTCCCCGGAGGCTCTTTCACCGTCCTCCTGCCGGCCCCTTGGGGGGAAGGAGGTGACAGGCGGTGGCCAGAGGCGAGATGAGAGCCAGGCCCTGCCCTTCCCCCACTCTACCCATTTCCTGCCTGTCCCCACTGGGCCCTTGCCAGGAGAGTGGCCTAATCACACTGGAGCAGGTCTTCCCGGTCCAGGAAATGGCCGAGCGGGTGGGGTGAGCTCAGCCCGTCTCTCAGCAGGAGGGAACTGCCTGCCCGTGACTCGCCTGACGTCAGGCAGGGCCAAGGCCGCATTGCTCAGGGAGGCTTGTGAAATCCCAGGCAGGGATTTGTCCACCAGCCCGCGCGTCACGACGGGTCCGGGCCGTGTCCTCAGAGCTTCCCGGACTGTCCGAGTCAGCTGCTGGTGAGAGCGAGCCCCAGAGAGGGGGCCGGGAAGCCAGACCGCGGCACCCCAGGGGCTTGGGGCAGGGGCCTGCAAGACTTCAACTTTCTGCCCAGGGAGCCATGGACCCCGCGCCTCCCTCCGTGCCAGGAGCCCCTCGGCTTGCTACGTGCGGAGCCACTCTGCTCAGAGCCTGGCCCCTCCTGGGACCCCCAGGTCCTGCCTGTGGCACCCCATGGCCGGGCCAGTGGCTGGTGCCTGGCACCCGGGTCACTCTGGCACTGGCTCACACTGGCGAGCGCCCGGGAGCTGTGACTTTCAGACTTGTCCCTGGGCAGCACGATTCCCCCTTTTCTGGGGCCCTGGAGGCTTGGAATAGTCCCAAGAATGGCCCCAGGGCTGC